>NC_069503.1:1145278213-1145488213 GCF_027579735.1 Bombina bombina | reverse complement strand
CCCTTGCATTACAAAAGTATGCCCACCCCTGCCCTAAAGATATCAGCCAATAGGATGAGAGCTACTGAAATCCTATTGACTGTTCAAATCAGCCAATAGGATGAGAGCTACTGAAATTCTATTGGCTATTCAAATCGGCGAATAGGATTTCTGTAGCTCTCATCTTATTGGCTGATTTCAATTTCCAAAATCAAATCAGCCAATAGGAATGCAAGGGACGCCATTTTGAATTGGGTACCTTGCATTGAAGATCCAGGTTACGGCGGCGACCGTATGAAGAGGATGCTCTGCGCCGGATGTCTTCAGGATGGACCCGCTCTGCGCCGCCAGGATGAAGATAGAAGACGCCGCCGGGATGAAGATAGAAGATGCCGCCGGGATGAAGATGGAGCCGCCTGGATGAAAATGGAGCCGCCGGGATGAAGATCCTTCAAGCGTGACTTCAGCAACTGTAAGTGGATCTTCGGGGGGTTAGTGTTAGGATTTTTTAAACTTTTTTGGGTGGTTTTTTTTTTAGTTTAGGGTTTTGGCTTTTAGTAAAAGAGCTAAATGCCATTTTTAGGGCAATGCAAAAGAGCTAAATGCCCTTTTAAGGGCAATGCCCATACAAATGCCCTTTTCAGGGCAATGGGTAGCTTAGGTTTTTGTTAGAGTTAGGTTTTTTTTTATTTTGGGGGTTAGTTGGGTGGTGGGTTTTACTGTTGGGGGGGTCTTTGTATTTTTTTTTATAGGTAAAAGAGCTGATATCTTTAGGGCAATGCCCTACAAAAGACCCTTTTAAGGGCTATTGGTAGTTTATTGTAGGCTAGGTTTTTTTTATTTTGAGTGGGCTTTTTTATTTTATAGGGCTATTAGATTAGGTGTCATTCTTTTTTATTTGTGATAATTTCGTTTGTTATTTTTTGTAATTTAGTATTTTTTATTTTTTGTAATTAGATAGTTTGTAATTTTTATAGTAGTGTTAGGATTTTTGTAATGTGTAATATAGATTATTTAATTGGTAGTTAGTTTAATTATAGTTTAATAGATATATTAGTTTAATTGTTAGTTTAAAGCTAGTTTTTTAATTTGACAGGTAAGTTTTAATTTAATTTGATATAGGGAAATTGTAATTTTAATATAAAGGATTACTAGTTTAAATTAGTTTATTGCAATGTGGGGGGGCTTTTGGTTTAGTGGTTAATAGGTTTATTATAGTGACGGCGGTGTAGGGCTTGATAACTTTAGTATAGTGGGGACGATGTGGGCGGACGGCAGATTAGGGGTTAATTATATGTAAATAGTGTTTGCGATGAGGGAGGTCGGCGGTTTAGGGGTTAATAACTTTATTATAGTGGTGACTATGTTGGGGAACGGCAGAATAGGGGTTAATAATTTTTATTAGTGGCGGCGATGTCGGGAGCGGCAGATTATTGGTTAATAACTTTAATATAGTGTGTGAGATGTGGGAGGGCCTCAGTTTAGGAGTTAATAGGTAGTTTATGGTGTTTAGTGTACTTTGTAACACTTTAGTTATGAGTTTGATGTAACAGTTTTGTAGCGTAAAACTCATAACTACTGCTTTTAGATGGCGTTATGGATCTTGTCGGTATAGAGTGTAACGCAAGTTTTTTAGCCTGAACGAAAAACTTGTAATGGCTGTGCTATGAAAGTCCCATGAATAAAAGTCATTTTTACGAGTGCGGGACTGACATTACGTTTCAGGCTAAAAGGATTGCGGTACAGCTATACCAACAAGACTTGTAATGGCTGCGGTGCTGTTTTAACGCTGAAATGGCCATTTCTCAGCGTTAAAAGAACGCACAACTCGTAATCTACCTGTAAGTGTATATTCACTGCAGTGCCTGGATGCATGTATGGGCAGTCACTCAACCCTTAGAGTGTCATTTGATTATTTATCACAAACTAAACAAAAAGAAGGGAGTTTAATGTTGATGTCCCTATAATTTTCACATCAATCATACACCAGGAGGGGATTTGAATTTCACAGATACATTTTTATAAATAAAATTATGAATTATTTATCAGGTAACACACATGTTGGATAGGGAGTATTATTTTGCACATTAAAGACTTTGTGCTGCGTGTTGAAACTTTACACTAATGTGTAGACACAATTCTGTGTTGTGTATGCAGAGGTAATAAAGTATATTTATCCCTTGGATACTATTGTTAGTGTGTGAACTTACTTCATTGTAGCTGCAGAGCATTTTATGTGTTCTTAACAAATTCCTTTTTACCGTCTGTGCTGTGGTTAAGCATGAACCACTGAATCATTCTGAAAATGCTTATACAACAGGGCTTGTGACAGCTCTATCCGATATGAGTCATTTTCCTATAAAGGCTCATTCTATTCCATTTCTCTGTCCCTATGTTGTTTCTCTGTTATTTTGAGGTTTAACAATATTTGGAAAAGATTAAATTATGGTATTAAAGAAATAAACCATACTACAAGCTCTCTCAGGTCTAATTAAGATGAGTAAGATTCCAGTCTGAAACTATCTATATCTACCTACAACAATGCACCATTTCATTCTAAAGGTTACCAACATCATAAAAGCTTTCCTAAACACCTACAAGTTATAAGGTTTTATTCTGAAGAGACAAATTTGTGTATATATTTATATCTATCTTTATATATTTATATCTATATATCTATATATCATCTATATATATATATATATATATATATATATATAAATATATATATATATATATATATATATATATATACACACACACACACACACACACACACACACATACAACACACAGAGAAAGTCCAGCACTAACTTGCAAGCTCTCAGCAAAGATTAAAAGCAAAACTGGAGGAGTTAGTTACCACATCTGGCCAAATGAGACAAGCCCAGGTACCAGGTCAAGGTCTCTCCCAAAACCTGGGTCCCTAATACAGCCAAACTCTCAATCAAACAAACTGGGAACAAGTGAAGGGTGCACAGGCTTATGTAATCACCCTAGACATATACAAAACACGGAAGGGGACTGCACTCTCAGACTGGACTAGGTACAACTGACCCTGCAACATGCTCCGCCCTGGCTGCTCAATAGTACTCTCAGGAAGCTGTGCTGTCCCCAGAGTCCCAGGCAATTAACCCCAGACAAGTCTGGGTGCAAGGCCCATAGGGAAAATTACCAAATAAATTAATACAACACGCAGAGAAAGTCCGGCACTCGCTTGTAAGCTCTCAGCTAAGATTAAAAGCAAAACTGGAAGAGTTAGTAACTGTATCTGGCCAAATGGGATAAGCCAAGGTAGCACGTCAAGGGAACATCCTTTTAAGGACTTTACTAATAGACCGTTTATCACACTTCTCTTGTTTTGTTATGGTTTGTTGGTGATATGTTACACTATTTACCATTAAACTCTTAATTAAAGCTCCAGATTAGCTCTGTAATTAGTGGCTATGCACATATGCCATCCCTGCTGGGTTTGGGAGCTGTGTTATGCTGTGGACTAGTGGTGCATTACTGATCTGTATTTCAATATGTGTTTAATCACTTTGCTCTGGCCCAGATTATTGTCCATTTATGTTAATTTTCTATGGTTTTCACTACAGACAACACACAATATTGTCCCCTGACTGTGTAAACTGGAATTTGTTTTGTCTTCCTAATGAAAATAAATAGCCAGCGAGGTGGCGGTGGGCACACAGTCACATGGTGCTAAATCTTACATCAAGCTGCAATCTGTACCTCTCTTGGTGCATCAAAAAGTGGATAGTGAACTGAGCGCTGGCACTTCCCCTAAAACCCGCTTACTAAAGTCCCCTAGTGGACTATCAATTTTAGCAATGTATGATGGGATGTGTAAGAGAGCGCTTAGAGCTAAATAGGTGGAGACTGCAGTGTGAAAGTTAACTTTCACACTGCAGTCTCCACCTATTTAGCTCTAAGCGCTCTCTTACACATCCCATCATACATCTCTCTTGGTGCATGCTGGGAACTGAATAAGATGACATATGACATCACAGGGAACATCTACATATCTGTATTGTGTGATAAACAGGCGAGGCTCATGTCTGATGACCCAGTATGAGGAGTAGCCATCTTCCTTCCGCTGTTTTTTCTATTAACATTAAAGGGACAGTAAACACCAGAATTGTTGTTTAAAAAGGTAGATAATCCCTTTATTGCTCATTCCCCAGTTTTGCATAACCAACACAGTTATAATAATAACAAATTCCGCAACAGTGGTGTAATGAAGGACTATTGTTTTATACAGGTGACATCCGCACGAGTGGGACTCATTGATAGAGTCGGTTTCACCATATGTACATTACGTATATCATAATAAGTTGTGTATACTGCATCGATGCTGAGAAGTCTTTCCGTGTGATTAATATCAGTTATAATAATATACTTTGTACCTCTGTGATTACTCTGCAAACTGCCCCCTTATTTCATTTTTTTGACAGACTTGCATTTTTAGCCAATCAGTGCTAACTCCTAGGAGCTTCACGTGCCTGAGCTCAATGTTATCTATGTGAAACATATGAACTAACGCCCTCTAGTGGTGAAAAACTGTCAAAATGCTTTCAGATTAGAGGCGGTCATTCAAGGTCTAAGAAATTAGCATATGAACCTCCTAGGTTTAGCTTTCAACTAAGAATGCCAAGAGAACAAAGCAAAATTGGTAATACAAGTAAATTAGAAAGTTGTTTAAAATTACATGCCCTATTTAAATCATGAAAGTTTTTTTTACTTGACTGTCCCTTTAAGGTAAAAAGGTGATTCTGGGTCTAGCAAAAACACACACATATTCTGTAACATCATATGAATATTTAAGAGAGTTATGTTGACTTGTGTTCTATATTAAAGTATAGCTGGTACCTATAAATATAAATGTGTATTACATTATAAATAAACTTTTTCAGTATTATTTTATGAATTTATGTTATAACTTTATTAAATATAAATTACATTTTATCTTGGAACATTATCAGCAGCCTTCAGCATTTAAATAGAAAGACATTTTTATTAAATATGCTGTAATCTCAAGAATTAGTTTTGGTTGCCAGTTTCTATAGTTGATCTTATACAGATCCAGAGATAGGAACTGGGGGTAGGGTTGGAACATATTTCCACTCATTCCTTAAAAATATCAAATATTGGCCATAATTGTCTATGAATGTGGTAAGTGCGTTGTGTATAGCTCTCCCTCTGTCATGTTCCAGTGTATAGTCATGTTCCAGTGTATAGTCATGTTCCAGTGTATAGTCATGTTCCAGTGTTTAGTCATGTTCCAGTGTTTAGTCATGTTCCAGTGTATAGTCATGTTCCAGTGTATAGTCATGTTCCAGTGTTTAGTCATGTTCCAGTGTTTAGTCATGTTCCAGTGTATAGTCATGTTCCAGTGTATAGTCATGTTCCAGTGTATAGTCATGTTCCAGTGTATAGTCATGTTCCAGTGTTTAGTCATGTTCCAGTGTATAGTCATGTTCCAGTGTATAGTCATGTTCCAGTGCATAGTCATGTTCCAGTGTATAGTCATGTTCCAGTGTTTAGTCATGTTCCAGTGTATAGTCATGTTCCAGTGTATAGTCATGTTCCAGTGTATAGTCATGTTCCAGTGTATAGTCGTGTTTCATGTTCCAGTGTATAGTCATGTTCCAGTGTATAGTCATGTTCCAGTGTATAGTCATGTTCCAGTGTATAGTCATGTTCCAGTGTATAGTCATGTTCCAGAGTTTGTTAAGTAGCAGAGTCCAGGAAAAAATATGGGAATTATATGGATACTTGCGATTAGATGATTTTAAGCTAAAAGGAAAGGCTGTAGTTTGAATATGCTGGTAAAATCCATACTGGAACAGTCACAGACCTCTGTTGTTCTGGAACGAAAACTTCAAAGCTAATGCAATGCACATTAGGGGGCCTATCTATCAAGCTCCGAATGGAGCTTGAGGGCCCATGTTTCTGGCGAGCCTGCAGTCTCACCAGAAACAACAGTTATGAAGCAGCGGAACTTTTCCCGTTATTGGTTTTGTGTAAAATGGCCGACAGATATCGCCGGAATTCAACCCAATCGAGTACGATCGGGTTGATTGACACCGAGTTTGCAGAAGGCGGCGTTGCACCAGCAGGTCACAAGAGCTGCTGGTGCAATGCTGAATACGGAGAGTGCATTGCTCTCTGCATTCAGAGATGTCTGTCGGACCTGATCCGCAATGTCAGATCAGGTCCGACAGACATTTGATAAATTGGCCTCTAGGCCTGAGATGATTTAAAAATAGGCTGAGGGAATCAGGTGCATGAATGATTAATTAATTTGGCCGGTTAGTGTAATGCAGATACTCCCCAAACAGTATGATTGTCAGTAGCAGGGAAGGCAGTCTTAAAGGGACAGTGATATCAGGCAGGCATATGTTACACCCTCATAGACTTGAGCAAATAGGTACATTTTGGGGGTACATGGGAAATGTGCTTTCAGTGATTATTTTTGTTGTTTAAAATAGCTTTTAAAAAACTGACATTAAATGTGAATTCTGTGGCAGATCTTGGGTTTTTCATGTCTCTCCCTCCTAAACCTACGGAATGGGGAATTTTATGTTTTGTTTTTCGCTCAAAAAATATACTTGTATTTGGATTCTTTGGTTGGACTGCACCCTCCTGGTTTTGTGGAAAAGGTGAATGTTCGCTGTTTGGTTGGTTGGGAAGTGGAATTTACATAATTTGTTTGTACAAAATGTATTTTTGTGGTGGGCCTATGACCCATTCAGCTAGATTCATAAATACTCAATACGTTGCCAAGAGGTCAAGTTGTTCAGCCAAGATCATGTTCAAAATGCAATGAGATTAATTTCATCTATGTTTTCTAGATGATCGCCAGTGGGAGTTCCTGTCGTTAATCTAGTTTAGATTAATGGCACAATACATGATATGTCACATGAACCAATAGAAAGAAAAGAAAAAAACTTTGGAAACATGTTTGCAAAATGGCGTCGGTAATTATGTTTCATTGTTAAATATTTGCATGTCTGTTTTATGCTGAAGTAGTCTCGATGGATAGAATGGTGTTTGAGGATATTCTGGGGTGCTCTGTGGTGCTCTCAAGGATCGGGATCTATTGCACAAACCACAACTCAGCATGTGGGATCTACATGATTTCCCTACTGAGTAAGGTGACCAGATTTCCTAGACCCAAATTCAGGACACCTCATATTATTGAGGAGGTGGTAAAAATAAAAATAAAAATGATCAACTGATTTATTACTACAGGGAGTGCAGAATTATTAGGCAAATTAGTATTTTGACCACATCATCCTCTTTATGCATGTTGTCTTACTCCAAGCTGTATAGGCTCGAAAGCCTACTGCCAATTAAGCATATTAGGTGATGTGCATCTCTGTAATGAGAAGGGGTGTGGTCTAATGACATCAACACCCTATATCAGGTGTGCAAAATTATTAGGCAACTTCCTTTCCTTTGGCAAAATGGGTCAAAAGAAGGACTTGACAGGCTCAGAAAAGTTAAAAATAGTGAGATATCTTGCAGAGGGATGCAGCACTCTTAAAATTGCAAAGCTTCTGAAGCGTGATCATCGAACAATCAAGCGTTTCCTTCAAAATAGTCAACATGGTCGCAAGAAGCGTGTGGAAAAACCAAGGCGCAAAATAACTGCCCATGAACTGAGAAAAGTCAAGCGTGCAGCTGCCAAGATGCCACTTGCCACCAGTTTGGCCATATTTCAGAGCTGCAACATCACTGGAGTGCCCAAAAGCACAAGGTGTGCAATACTCAGAGACATGGCCAAGGTAAGAAAGGCTGAAAGACGACCACCACTGAACAAGGCACACAAGCTGAAACGTCAAGACTGGGCCAAGAAATATCGCAAGACTGATTTTTCTAAGGTTTTATGGACTGATGAAATGAGAGTGAGTCTTGATGGGCCAGATGGATGGGCCCGTGGCTGGATTGGTAGGGCAGAGAGCTCCAGTCTGACTCAGACACCAGCAAGGTGGAGGTGGAGTACTGGTTTTGGCTGGTATCATCAAAGATGAGCTTGTGGGGCCTTTTCGGGTTGAGGATGGAGTCAAGCTCAACTCCCAGTCCTACTGCCAGTTTCTGGAAGACACCTTCTTCAAGCAGTGGTACAGGAAGAAGTCTGCATCCTTCAAGAAAAACATGATTTTCATGCAGGACAATGCTCCATCACACGCGTCCAAGTACTCCACAGCGTGGCTGGCAAGAAAGGGTATAAAAGAAGAAAATCTAATGACATGGCCTCCTTGTTCACCTGATCTGAACCCCATTGAGAACCTGTGGTCCATCATCAAATGTGAGATTTACAAGGAGGGAAAACAGTACACCTCTCTGAACAGTGTCTGGGAGGCTGTGGTTGCTGCTGCACGCAATGTTGATGGTGAACAGATCAAAACACTGACAGAATCCATGGATGGCAGGCTTTTGAGTGTCCTTGCAAAGAAAGGTGGCTATATTGGTCACTGATTTGTTTTTGTTTTGTTTTTGAATGTCAGAAATGTATATTTGTGAATGTTGAGATGTTATATTGGTTTCACTGGTAAAAATAAATAATTGAAATGGGTATATATTTGTTTTTTGTTAAGTTGCCTAATAATTATGCACAGTAATAGTCACCTGCACACACAGATATCCCCCTAAAATAGCTATAACTAAAAACAAACTAATAACTACTTCCAAAACTATTCAGCTTTGATATTAATGAGTTTTTTGGGTTCATTGAGAACATGGTTGTTGTTAAATAATAAAATTAATCCTCAAAAATACAACTTGCCTAATAATTCTGCACTCCCTGTAGCTGTGAGCAGAAATGAAGATTGCAAAAAAAAATGTATTTTATGAATTTATGTTATATTTATGTTATATCTTATAATTTATGTTATGTATTTTCTTGAACTCTGATCAAGTTTGCTATTTTACATATGTGAGAGTGGACGGTTTTATAAACACTGTTTTTATATTTATTTGTTCGTTTTGAAATATTTTTAAAACAGTTTTTGTCGCAGGAAGTTTATGATTGTACGGTAGAAGCAGCTGATCTCGCCACTCGCTGCTCCGACGGGGCCTTTACAGATCTCTTTGAATCTTGCCATTTTCCAGAGATGATATTTCAGATGTTATTTGATGATTGCAGGACAGAATCAATAACACTTGAAAACGTAAAGAGACTGATTTAATCCATTTAAAATTATTTTGTTGTTGTAGATAAATTTAAAATGTATAACAGTTTTTTTTGTTAAAACCAAAAGGTGATTCTATGGGAAACAAAGCCTTTTTTATGCATGTGAGATGCATTACAGTCCACCAGTAAAGCAGAGTACTTATAAGCCAATAAACTTTCAGTCCTTAGGGTTCAGTTGCACACAGACATGCACTTCCTGTCTAAAAAGAAGCATTTTTATATTAACCTTTATTAAAGGGCCACTAAACCCAAAATCTTTCTTTCATGATTTAGATAGAACATACAAATTTAAACAACATTACAATTTACTTCTATTATTTATTTTGCTTCATTTTTTAGATATCCTTATATGAAGAAAAAGCAATGCACATGGGTCAGCCAATCACATGAGGCTTCTATGTGCAGCAACCAATCAGCAGCTACTGAGCATATCTAGATATGCTTTTCAGCAAAGAATATCAAGAGAATAAAACAAATTAGATAATAGAAGTAAATTAGAAAGATGTTTAAAAATGCATTATCTTTCTAAATCATGAAAGAAAAAATGTGGGTATCATGGCCCTTTAAGGGAAGCATGATTTTAACAATATTGCTCTTTCATATGCATGAGAGACATTTACAGCTTTTCACCCCTTTAAACTTGTGATAAAAACTTACTCATAGTCTCACAGAGCTCTGATTTTCCTAAACCTTTGTTTACCTCTCCCATATGTCACAGAATTCTGCAGTTGATCACTATCTGTACTTTGATAATTATCTGCATGTTATCAGCTGCAGATGAAGAGTGGACAACTTGACATTGCGAGTTCTATGTTGACACAACCAATCAGCTATTTTTATATTTATCAGCGGAACTTTTCCCATTATTGGTTTTGTGTAAAATGGCCGAGTACTTATTTGCCAGTCCTATTTGTTTTAATCACAATCCTAATTCTCAATAAATATTGACACGGTTGTAGGACAATATTTTATTTTATTTTTTAAATGTTTTATTGAGGTTTAAATACAAATATACACTCAAAAAGTATACGATGAGCAAACAAAGAGAAAACACAGCATATGTATGCAATACAGTTAGAAAACTATGCGTACATTATATTAAAATAACAGTAATCTTTGGATAAGTAGTATTGCTCAATACAGGTTAGAGGAAACAATGCGGTGCTCATCATTAATGGTGGGTATTATTCTACTTATAAACCCTCTAAAATGAATTAAGGAGGCCGCATTTGTACCTCAGATGTTGGAGTGATAATACTTATTTATAGAAGGTATCTGGAGATGAATAGGCCACTCATGGGCCACAGCTTGTAAACCTCGGTTTTTATTTTTATAGTACTGTAACTCAATAGGCCACTATTGGACCTAACCTATGTATTAACCCACATCGTGGAGAGAAAAAAGAAAACGATGTAGTATATGCTATTTGTAGGTAATATGAAAGATTGTGAGAGTGCGGCATAGACAAGATTAGCCGCTTATTTAACCCTCCTAAACTAGGAGGGTAGGACAATATTTAATTTATATAATTCCAAAGCTAAGAGTACTTGATAAGTTCCCAAACCTCTTTCGGCTTATTACTGGGTACCCCTAAAAGATTTTGGATGCAGCATTGGTTTTGTGTATGTGTCAAACACTAACATTAACCATCCACATGACACTATGAGTAAACATCACCAAACATATGCTATCTGCTTAATAATTTAAAGTAAAAAAAGTCATAAGCTCATTTACACTAATAAAAACCAGCATCATCATTAACTAAACAAATAAAAATGCCCAAAATACCCATAATGCCCCTTCTTCAAAATGCTTAAAGAGACCTACACACGTATCTCTATGGTTCTGGAATACACGTTAATTGTACAAATGTCATATAACTACACAGTATTAAAAGGGAACACTCAATATGCAGATAGTTTAACTGGTAATGTAGTTGAGAAACCCTCAATATTGATATTTTGTTTGTGCTTAATCCTGTCCATGTTTTAAATGAATATATTGCAAGATTAACGAGACACAATGATTTTGTGCTTGAGGTTATTATTGACAGAAGCATTTTTGAATTATAATAGCTTGTGAAACACAATGACAATATTGACCCATGTTCAGAAAATATCTGCCAAAAACAAACACAAAATTGAAATATTGGCCCTAATCTACAAAAACTGTCAATAACTATACACCTGTTTGCTAAGTACCAATGAGTGGGGGTCAATATGCACAGAAGGGGGTCAATATGTACAAAACATACACTCAGGCCTAGATTTGGAGTTCGGCGGTAAAAGGGCTGCTAACGCTCCGCGGGCTTTTTTCTGGCCGCACCATAAAATTAACTCTGGTATCGAGAGTTCAATCAAATGCTGCGTTAGGCTCCAAAAAAGGAGCGTAGAGCATTTTTACCGCAAATACAACTCTCGATACCAGAGTTGCTTACGGACGCGGCCAGCCTCAAAAACGTGCTCGTGCACGATTCCCCCATAGGAAACAATGGGGCTGTTTGAGCTGAAAAAAAAACTAACACCTGCAAAAAAGCAGCGTTCAGCTCCTAACGCAGCCCCATTGTTTCCTATGGGGAAACACTTCCTACGTCTGCACCTAACACTCTAACATGTACCCCGAGTCTAAACACCCCTAGCCTTACACTTATTAACCCCTAATCTGCCGCCCCCGCTATCGCTGACCCCTGCATATTTTTTTAAACCCCTAATCTGCCGCTCCGTAAACCGCCGCCACCTACGTTATCCCTATGTACCCCTAATCTGCTACCCCTAACACAGCCGACCCCTATATTATATTTATTAACCCCTAACCTGCCCCCCACAACGTCGCCGACACCTGCCTACACTTATTAACCCCTAATCTGCCGAGCGGACCTGAGCGCTACTATAATAAAGTTATTAACCCCTAATCTGCCTTACTAACCCTATAATAAATAGTATTAACCCCTAATCTGCCCTCCCTAACATCGCCGACACCTAACTTCAATTATTAACCCCTAATCTTCCGATCGGAGCTCACCGCTATTCTAATAAATGGATTAACCCCTAAAGCTAAGTCTAACCCTAACACTAACACCCCCCTAAGTTAAATATAATATTTATCTAACGAAATTAATTAACTCTTATTAAATAACTTATTTCTATTTAAAGCTAAATACTTACCTGTAAAATAAATCCTAATATAGCTACAATATAAATTATAATTATATTATAGCTATTTTAGGATTAATATTTATTTTACAGGTAACTTTGTATTTATTTTAACCAGGTACAATAGCTATTAAATAGTTAAGAACTATTTAATAGTTACCTAGTTAAAATAATAACAAATTTACCTGTAAAATAAATCCTAACCTAAGTTATAATTAAACCTAACACTACCCTATCAATAAAATAATTAAATAAACTACCTACAATTACCTACAATTAACCTAACACTACACTATCAATAAATTAATTAAACACAATTGCTACAAATAACTACAATTAAATAAACTAGCTAAAGTACAAAAAATAAAAAAGAACTAAGTTACAGAAAATAAAAAAATATTTACAAACATAAGAAAAATATTACAACAATTTTAAACTAATTACACCTACTCTAAGCCCCCTAATAAAATAACAAAGCCCCCCAAAATAAAAAATTCCCTACCCTATTCTAAATTAAAAAAGTTACAAGCTCTTTTACCTTACCAGCCCTGAACAGGGCCCTTTGCGGGGCATGCCCCAAGAATTTCAGCTCTTTTGCCTGTAAAAAAAAACATACAATACCCCCCCCCCAACATTACAACCCACCACCCACATACCCCTAATCTAACCCAAACCCCCCTTAAATAAACCTAACACTAATCCCCTGAAGATCTTCCTACCTTGTCTTCACCATCCAGGTATCACCGATCCGTCCTGGCTCCAAGATCTTCATCCAACCCAAGCGGGGGTTGGCGATCCATAATCTGGTCCAGAAGAGGCTCCAAAGTCTTCCTCCTATCCGGCAAGAAGAGGACATCCGGACCGGCAAACATCTTCTCCAAGCGGCATCTTCAATCTTCTTCCATCCGGAGCGAAGCGGCAGGATCCTGAAGACATCCAGCGCGGAACATCCATCCGGACCGACGACTGAACGACGAATGACTGTTCCTTTAAGGGACGTCATCCAAGATGGCGTCCCTCGAATTCCGATTGGCTGATAGGATTCTATCAGCCAATCGGAATTAAGGTAGGAATTTTCTGATTGGCTGATGGAATCAGCCAATCAGAATCTAGTTCAATCCGATTGGCCGATCCAATCAGCCAATCAGATTGAGCTCGCATTCTATTGGCTGATTCCTACCTTAATTCCGATTGGCTGATAGAATCCTATCAGCCAATCGGAATTCGAGGGACGCCATCTTGGATGACGTCCCTTAAAGGAACAGTCATTCGTCGTTCAGTCGTCGGTCCGGATGGATGTTCCGCGCTGGATGTCTTCAGGATCCTGCCGCTTCGCTCCGGATGGAAGAAGATCGAAGATGCCGCTTGGAGAAGATGTTTGCCGGTCCGGATGTCCTCTTCTTGCCGGATAGGAGGAAGACTTTGGAGCCTCTTCTGGACCGGATTATGGATCGCCAACCCCCGCTTGGGTTGGATGAAGATCTTGGAGCCAGGACGGATCGGTGATACCTGGTTGGTGAAGACAAGGTAGGAAGATCTTCAGGGGATTAGTGTTAGGTTTATTTAAGGGGGGTTTGGGTTAGATTAGGGGTATGTGGGTGGTGGGTTGTAATGTTGGGGGGGGGGTATTGTATGTTTTTTTTACAGGCAAAAGAGCTGAAATTCTTGGGGCATGCCCCGCAAAGGGCCCTGTTCAGGGCTGGTAAGGTAAAAGAGCTTGTAACTTTTTTAATTTAGAATAGGGTAGGGAATTTTTTATTTTGGGGGGCTTTGTTATTTTATTAGGGGGCTTAGAGTAGGTGTAATTAGTTTAAAATTGTTGTAATATTTTTCTTATGTTTGTAAATATTTTTTTATTTTCTGTAACTTAGATCTTTTTTATTTTTTGTACTTTAGCTAGTTTATTTAATTGTATTTATTTGTAGGAATTGTATTTAATTAATTTATTGATAGTGTAGTGTTAGGTTAATTGTAGGTAATTGTAGGTAGTTTATTTAATTATTTTATTGATAGGGTAGTGTTAGGTTTAATTATATCTTAGGTTAGGACTTATTTTACAGGTAATTTTGTTATTATTTTAACTAGGTAACTATTAAATAGTTCTTAACTATTTAATAGCTATTGTACCTGGTTAAAATAATTACAAAGTTACCTGTAAAATAAATATTAATCCTAAAATAGCTATAATATAATTATAATTTATATTGTAGCTATATTAGGATTTATTTTACAGGTAAGTATTTAGCTTTAAATAGGAATAATTTATTTAATAAGAGTTAATTTATTTCGTTAGATAAAAATTATATTTAACTTAGGGGGGTGTTAGTGTTAGGGTTAGACTTAGCTTTAGGGGTTAATACATTTATTAGAATAGCGGTGAGCTCCGGTCGGCAGATTAGGGGTTAATAATTGAAGTTAGGTGTCGGCGATGTTAGGGAAGGCAGATTAGGGGTTAATACTATTTATGATAGGGTTAGTGAGGCGGGTTAGGGGTTCATAACTTTATTATAGTAGCGCTCAGGTCCGCTCGGCAGATTAGGGGTTAATAAGTGTAGGCAGGTGTCGGCGACGTTGAGGGGGGCAGATTAGGGGTTAATAAATATAATATAGGGGTCGGCGATGTTAGGGGTAGCAGATTAGGGGTACATAGGGATAACGTAGGTGGCGGCGATTTGCGGTCGGAAGATTAGGGGTTAATTATTTTAAGTAGCTTGCGGCGACGTTGTGGGGGGCAAGTTAGGGGTTAAGAAATATAATATAGGGGTCGGCGGGGTTAGGGGCAGCAGATTAGGGGTACATAAGTATAACGTAGGTGGCGGTCGGCAGATTAGGGGTTAAAAATTTAAATCGAGTGGCGGCGATGTGGGGGGACCTCGGTTTAGGGGTACATAGGTAGTTTATGGGTGTTAGTGTACTTTAGGGTACAGTAGTTAAGAGCTTTATAAACCGGCGTTAGCCAGAAAGCTCTTAACTCATGCTATTTTCAGGCGGCTGGAATTTTGTCGTTAGAGCTCTAACGCTCACTTCAGAAACGACTCTAAATACCAGCGTTAGAAAGATCCCATTGAAAAGATAGGCTACGCAAATGGCGTAGGGGGATCTGCGGTATGGAAAAGTCGCGGCTGAAAAGTGAGCGTTAGACCCTTTAATCACTGACTCCAAATACCAGCGTGCGGCCAAAACCAGCGTTAGGAGCCTCTAACGCTGGTTTTGACGGCTACCGCCGAACTCCAAATCTAGGCCTCAATTTTTTAAAATTACCTAATATATTTTAGTCATATTGCATAATGAATTAACAGCTATTAGATTTGACGGTGATAACCTATGGCATCTCTGTAGAACAATGTGCCAAATTAAACCAGAATTTATTGACAGCAATTAAGCCTGCACTGTTACTATGACGACCACAAATCTGTCCCTAAATTATGCAAAATCACATTGAAATAATCTGAAAAATATTACAGAAATTAAATAAATTATAGCTCTGCGGAATCTGTTTGCGCTCTACAAATAACTGATTAATAATAATAATAATAAAAGAAGATAATGTAAATAAAAAAAATACTAAAATTATCATTTACTTTGAGCAACTACTCACTTTCCATTTAATTTCATTATTGAAAAACATTTATCGTTTCACACACATATATATATATAGAGAGTCAAAAAGGGATTGTGTAAAATACAAAATATACATAAAATTAAATTAAAAAAAGAAACAAATATATAAATAGTTGGAAATAAACTGTTTTGGAATAAAAAGATACAACTAGATTAGCTATTGAATAACTAAAGGCAAACGTATTTGTTACACACGGACTGAAACATTTCAATAATGAGTTGGACACATCTGGAGGGAAGAAAACTGTTTACTGTTTAATGTCAACAAAATAACTTAGAGCAATAAAGTTCTATTTGTTTGGTGAATGAAGAAGTCATTTTGTTGCTGCTCATTATTGTAGAAATTGCTGAAACCTTTCAGTGACCGTGAATTAAGTGCTTAGCATTGTTAATAAATATTTGTAGCAATTTCATTTTGGCTTTGCTCTGTAACTTAAAAAGTTGGCATTAAATGGATTTATGAAAACCAAAATTGTTCTTCCATGATTCAGATAGAGCAGTGATTTGTACCAACTTACTAATTTACTTCTATTCAATTTTTCTTCTCTTGGTATCTTTGTTTGAAAAATCAGGAACGTAAGCTTAGGAGACTGCCCATTTCTGGGGCCCTATGTAGCAGCAGTTTTGCAAGAATGTTATCCATAAGGTTAGATAAAATTGTGTGTAACCCTGCGCAGGATTTTCTAAAATACCAATATGCCAGTAGGTAATGGAGAACACGAACAAGCGAAGGGTTAAAGACCCTTCTCAGAATACACTCATAGCACTCCTAGTAGGCATATGTGACATGAATTAAACTAGATGTAACATGGGCAACGAATGGTTAGCGAGATCTCATTGGATTAAATAAAATATAACTTTTAATTGTTAACACATAAAAACAGAGTTAAAATCTAGGGATGTGCAGGTTAAAATTGAAAAACTCGTAGTAGAGTGTTGAGATACTGAAATTAATACCTGAATGTAAGATTGTACCTGAGTAAAGAATTATGCTTTAGGTAACGATACCTGAATGTGCATATTTCACATAGTGAATGAAAATGAACACTCTTTCAGTGGAGTATTATCAGATGTCACCACAGATAAGGTGTACTCCTCTGATGGGTAATCGTGTGGCCCAATATAAATAGTGGTGTTCTTAGATTCTTGTATATTTCAGAAGTGCTCATATATAAGATCAGAGCCCCTACTGAATTATAAATGTATTCCTATGATAATATATGTTTGTACAATCAGTGTGCTTGGTGCATACTTGGGTATCAAGTTATCTGCTGGCAAGTATTAAATCAGATCACAAATAGTATTTATTTGAGTAGATATCTAATACATCGTTTAAATTGGTATATCATCTCAACATATTGTTTTTAGAGTTATCCTGGGTGAAAACCTTTTGTTAACCACTTTAAGTGTAATATTGTGGTTTGTTACTATTCGTTTTTCACTTGAAGGAACCCACCTTTTAATACGGATAGGAGATTGGTCATTAAATGAGGGTCAACATAGGTGGCTATTGGTTTAGAACAAGGATTGAGTTAAATAGTTAGGTGTCAAATATTATAATGAAACACTCTAAATGGTGTGTATATTTGTATTACTGCTGTCTTGTGTGTCTAAGATTAGTGCAGTTATAGCGAAATTGCTTTCCCACACCTGTGATAAGTTATGATAGTATGCAATGCAATCAGAGCAGTCTCAGCAGGTAATGGAGAACCCCTGTCTCCACAAATAAAATAGAGAAAATAATAAAATAGCTACCTTAAAAAAGATAAGATATTTTAAAACCTCTGGCGCTGCAAAAATTGCTGCTAAAATTGGAAAATAGAAAATTGGATGAATATGATATGACTTACTTAGTTTAAAAATCGATATTAAAATATTATCAGACAAACTTTGGTCTTAATGATAACTTATGAACGTTTGTTACATGTGCAAAAATATATTTTTATTAGACACAAAATAAATAAACAGATAAAAAATATATAGCTGATCAGCTAGTACAATTAAAAATAAATAAGTGCAGTATCAATAAATAAAATAACATGAACACAACAGAAATACAAAATAAAACTTGATCCAAAGAAAGTCCATAGGCCTTCAAGGGTTAATATGGGTTTGATCCAGAGCGGAATGAATTCAGAAACTCCTTCAACAGCTGAGATGTCGAATGCCAATTATAGCTGGAAGGGAGACCGTGTTTTGGTCTCTGCAGCAGCGGTCAATCACTGAAAGATAACAGTGGAAGCGGGTGTTTCTCTAATGTAGAAGCCGATGTCGGATAACTGCTCCACTCAGGGATTCTCACAGTATCGAAGCCGGTCTGTAATGACTACGTCACGTAACGTCAGAATGGGCGGAGCAACGCGTTTCAGCCCGTTCAGGGCCTTTGTCAAGCTCCAGAAGAGAGTGTGGTAGGTTCTTTTATACCTATAACTTTTATGTTGATTGGTTGAGTGACATAAGTAGGAGTGTCTTGCAATTAAAGACAAGGTTAGTAATGGCAGTGTGCGATCAAACAGTTACAAATAATGATACGTTCTTCATAAGTGCAAATTTGTTACCATATTGCTATACAACATATTGCCTTATCTGTCTCAATTAGTATTTAGATACAATAGTGACGATCATATTTAAACAGGGCAGCTGCAAAAAACAGAAAAAAAAGTTTCCATATTTAAGGCAAAGATATGCAGTGATATATGATCATGATTCAAAAATGATACATAATTTGTTATCACCAAGACCAAAGAAAATAAATAAATCAATCACAATCCATTCAATTGATCATAATAAAACTATTATAAAGATATATAAAGAAAAAATATATGTATATATATATTAAAATGTTGAAATAATCTTTATAAAAACACTAAATAGACCTATATATATAAGAGTTATTATCTTAAAAATAATCATCTAAAAAAAGGGGGAACTAAACGAATCACAATATATTTTTTAACATGTGAAGAACTTTTTTATGTCTTTTATATATTCTTTACGTTTTAATATCAAATAAAAATAAAACAACTTTTGAAAATCAAACAATTGTCTGAAAATATAAGCAAATGAAAATATAAGCACATGTATATGTGGACAAAGGAAAGATATGCACAACTACTGTTTGGTTATTGTGCTTAGTATATCCCTTTAAGTAGCATTGTATATGGGTATATGTGTTGGTCTTGATATATGCAAACATATATTATATAATATTGTGATTCGTTTAGTTCCCCCTTTTTTTAGATGATTATTTTTAAGATAATAACTCTTATATATATAGGTCTATTTAGTGTTTTTATAAAGATTATTTCAACATTTTAATATATATATACATATATTTTTTCTTTATATATCTTTATAATAGTTTTATTATGATCAATTGGATGGATTGTGATTGATTTATTTATTTTCTTTGGTCTTGGTGATAACAAATTATGTATCGTTTTTGAATCATGATCATATATCACTGCATATCTTTGCCTTAAATATGGAAACTTTTTTTTCTGTTTTTTGCAGCTGCCCTGTTTAAATATGATCGTCACTATTGTATCTAAATACTAATTGAGACAGATAACGCAATATGTTGTATAGCAATATGGTAACAAATTTGCACTTATGAAGAACGTATCATTATTTGTAACTGTTTGATCGCACACTGCCATTACTAACCTTGTCTTTAATTGCAAGACACTCCTACTTATGGCACTCAACCAATCAACATAAAAGTTATAGGTATAAAAGAACCTACCACACTCTCTTCTGGAGCTTGACAAAGGCCCTGAACGGGCTGAAACGTGTTGCTCCGCCCATTCTGACGTTACGTGACATAGTCATTACAGACCGGCTTCGATACTGTGAGAATCCCTGAGTGGAGCAGTTATCCGACATCGGCTTCTACATTAGAGAAACACCCGCTTCCACTGTTATCTTTCAGTGATTGACCGCTACTGCAGAGACCAAAACACGGTCTCCCTTCCAGCTATAATTGGCATTCGACATCTCAGCCGTTGAAGGAGTTTCTGAATTCATTCCGCTCTGGATCAAACCCATATTAACCCTTGAAGGCCTATGGACTTTCTTTGAATCAAGTTTTATTTTGTATTTCTGTTGTGTTCATGTTATTTTATTTATTGATACTGCACTTATTTATTTTTAATTGTACTAGCTGATCAGCTATATATTTTTTATCTGTTTATTTATTTTGTGTCTAATAAAAATATATTTTTGCACATGTAACAAACGTTCATAAGTTATCATTAAGACCAAAGTTTGTCTGATAATATTTTAATATCGATTTTTAAACTAAGTAAGTCATATCATATTCATCCAATTTTCTATTTTCCAATTTTAGCAGCAATTTTTGCAGCGCCAGAGGTTTTAAAATATCTTATCTTTTTTAAGGTAGCTATTTTATTATTTTCTCTAAGAATGTTATCCAAACACGAGAGCACTAGATGGCAGCACTATAAGAATGTTATCCATACGCAAGAACACTAGATGGCAGCACTATACGAATGTTATCCATACGCAAGAGCACTAGATGGCAGCGCTATAAGAATGTTATCCATACGCAAGAGCACTAGATGGCAGCACTATAAGAATGTTATCCATACGCAAGAGCACTAGATGGCAGCACTATAAGAATGTTATCCATACGCGAGAGCACTAGATGGCAGCACTATAAGAATGTTATCCATACGCGAGAGCACTAGATGGCAGCACTATAAGAATGTTATCCATACGCAAGAGCACTAGATGGCAGCGCTATGTGTTATCCATACACAAGAGCACTAGATGGCAGCACTATAAGAATGTTATCCATACGCAAGAGCACTAGATGGCAGCACTATAAGAATGTTATCCATACGCAAGAGCACTAGATGGCAGCACTATAAGAATGTTATCCATACGCAAGAGCACTAGATGGCAGCACTATAAGAATGTTATCCATATGCAAGAGCACTAGAGGGCAGCACTATAAGAATGTTATCCATACGCGAGAGCACTAGATGGCAGCACTATAAGAATGTTATCCATATGCGAGAGCACTAGATGGCAGCACTATAAGAATGTTATCTATATGCGAAAGCACTAGATGGCAGCGCTATATGAATGTTATCCATCTGCAAGAGCACTAGATGGCAGCGCTATAAGAATGTTATCCATACTCAAGAGCACTAGATGGCAGCATTATAAATATGTTATCCATACGCAAGAGCACTAGATGGCAGCACTATAAATATGTTATCCATACACGAGAGCACTAGATGGCAGCACTATAAATATGTTATCCATACACAAGAGCACTAGATGGCAGCACTATAAATATGTTATCCATACGCGAGAGCACTAGATGGCAGCACTATAAATATGTTATCCATACGCGAGAGCACTAGATGGCAGCACTATAAGAATGTTATCCATACGCGAGAGCACTAGATGGCAGCACTATAAGAATGTTATCCATACGCAAGAGCACTAGATGGCAGCACTATAAGAATGTTATCCATACGCAAGAGCACTAGATGGCAGCACTATAAGAATGTTATCCATACGCAAGAACGCTAGATGGCAGCACTATAAGAATGTTATCCATACGCAAGAGCATTAGATGGCAGCACTATAAGAATGTTATCCATACGCGAGAGCACTAGATGGCAGCCCTATAAGAATGTTATCCATTTGCAAGAGCACTAGATGGCAGCACTATAAGAATGTTATCCATACGCAAGAGCACTAGATGGCAGCACTATAAGAATGTTATCCATACGCAAGAGCACTAGATGGCAGCGCTATAAGAATGTTATTCATACGCGAGAGCACTAGATGGCAGCACTATAAGAATGTTATCCATACCCGAGAGCACTAGATGGCAGCACTATAAGAATGTTATCCATACGCAAGAGCACTAGATGGCAGCACTATAATAATGTTATCCATACGCGAGAGCACTAGATGGCAGCACTATAAAAATGTTATCCATATGTGAGAGCACTAGATGGCAGCGCTATAAGAATGTTATCCATACGCGAGAACACTAGATGGCAGCGCTATAAAAATGTTATCCATACGCAAGAACACTAGATGGCAGCACTATAAGAATGTTATCCACACGCAAGAGCACTAGATGGCAGCACTATAAGAATGTTATCCATACGCAAGAGCACTAGATGGCAGCACTATAAGAATGTTATCCATACGCAAGAGCACTAGATGGCAGAACTATAAGAATGGTATCTATATGCAAGAGCACTAGAGGGCAGCACTATAAGAATGTTATCCATACGCAAGAGCACTAGATGGCAGCACTATAAGAATGTTATCCATATGCAAGAGCACTAGATGGCAGCACTATAAGAATGTTATCCATACGCGAGAGCACTAGATGGCAGCACTATAAGAATGTTATCCATACGCAAGAGCACTAGATGGCAGCGCTATAAAATTTTTATCCATACGCGAGAGCACTAGAGGGCTGCACTATAAGAATGTTATCCATACGCAAGAACACTAGATGGCAGCACTATAAGAATGTTATCCATATGCAAGAGCACTAGATGGCAGCACTATAAGAATGTTATCCATACGCGAGAGCACTAGATGGCAGCACTATAAGAATGTTATCCATACGCGAGAGCACTAGATGGCAGCGCTATAAGAATGTTATCCATACGTGAGAGCACTAGATGACTGCACTATAAGAATGTTATCCATACGCGAGAGCACTAGATGGCAGCACTATAAGAATGTTATCCATACACAAGAGCACTAGATGGCAGCACTATAAGAATGTTATCCATACCCGAGAGCACTAGATGGCAGCACTATAAGAATGTTATCCATACACGAGAGCACTAGATGGCAGCACTATAAGAATGTTATCCATACGCAAGAGCACTAGATGGCAGCACTATAAGAATGTTATCCATAAGCAAGAGCACTAGATGGCAGCACTATAAGAATGTTATCCATACGCGAGAGCACTAGATGGCAGCACTATAAGAATGTTATCCATACGCGAGAGCACTAGATGGCAGCACTATAAGAATGTTATCCATACGCAAGAGCACTAGATGGCAGCACTATAAGAATGTTATCCATACGCAAGAGCACTAGATGGCAGCACTATAAGAATGTTATCCATACGCAAGAACGCTAGATGGCAGCACTATAAGAATGTTATCCATACGCAAGAGCACTAGATGGCAGCACTATAAGAATGTTATCCATACGCGAGAGCACTAGATGGCAGCCCTATAAGAATGTTATCCATTTGCAAGAGCACTAGATGGCAGCACTATAAGAATGTTATCCATACGCAAGAGCACTAGATGGCAGCACTATAAGAATGTTATCAATACGCAAGAGCACTAGATGGCAGCGCTATAAGAATGTTATTCATACGCGAGAGCACTAGATGGCAGCACTATAAGAATGTAATCCATATGCAAGAGCACTAGATGGCAGCGCTATAAGAATGTTATCCATACACGAGAGCACTAGATGGCAGCGCTATAAGAATGTTATCCATACCCGAGAGCACTAGATGGCAGCACTATAAGAATGTTATCCATACGCGAGAGCACTAGATGGCAGCGCTATAAGAATGTTATCCATACCCGAGAGCACTAGATGGCAGCACTATAAGAATGCTATCCATACGCAAGAACACTAGATGGCAGCACTATAAGAATGTTATCCATACGCAAGAGCACTAGATGGCAGCACTATAATAATGTTATCCATACGCGAGAGCACTAGATGGCAGCACTATAAAAATGTTATCCATATGTGAGAGCACTAGATGGCAGCGCTATAAGAATGTTATCCATACGCGAGAACACTAGATGGCAGCGCTATAAAAATGTTATCCATACGCAAGAACACTAGATGGCATCACTATAAGAATGTTATCCACACGCAAGAGCACTAGATGGCAGCACTATAAGAATGTTATCCATACGCAAGAGCACTAGATGGCAGCGCTATAAGAATGTTATCCATACGCAAGAGCACTAGATGGCAGAACTATAAGAATGGTATCTATATGCAAGAGCACTAGAGGGCAGCACTATAAGAATGTTATCCATACGCAAGAGCACTAGATGGCAGCACTATAAGAATGTTATCCATATGCAAGAGCACTAGATGGCAGCACTATAAGAATGTTATCCATACGCGAGAGCACTAGATGGCAGCACTATAAGAATGTTATCCATACGCAAGAGCACTAGATGGCAGCGCTATAAAATTTTTATCCATACGCGAGAGCACTAGAGGGCTGCACTATAAGAATGTTATCCATACGCAAGAACACTAGATGGCAGCACTATAAGAATGTTATCCATATGCAAGAGCACTAGATGGCAGCACTATAAGAATGTTATCCATACGCGAGAGCACTAGATGGCAGCACTATAAGAATGTTATCCATACGCGAGAGCACTAGATGGCAGCGCTATAAGAATGTTATCCATAAGTGAGAGCACTAGATGACTGCACTATAAGAATGTTATCCATACGCGAGAGCACTAGATGGCAGCACTATAAGAATGTTATCCATACACAAGAGCACGAGATGGCAGCACTATAAGAATATTATCCATACCCGAGAGCACTAGATGGCAGCACTATAAGAATGTTATCCATACGCGAGAGCACTAGATGGCAGCACTATAAGAATGTTATCTATACGCAAGAGCACTAGATGGCAGCACTATAAGAATGTTATCCATAAGCAAGAGCACTAGATGGCAGCACTATAAGAATGTTATCCATACGCGAGAGCACTAGATGGCAGCACTATAAAAATGTTATCCATTTGCAAGAGCACTAGATGGCAGCACTATAAGAATGTTATCCATACGCAAGAGCACTAGATGGCAGCACTATAAGAATGTTATCCATACGCAAGAGCACTAGATGGCAGCACTATAAGAATGTTATCCTTACGCGAGAGCACTAGATGGCAGCACTATAAGAATGTTATCCATACGCAAGAGCACTAGATGGCAGCGCTATAAGAATGTTATCCATACGCAAGAGCACTAGATGGCAGCACTATAAGAATGTTATCCATACGCAAGAGCACCTAGATGGCAGCACTATAAGAATGTTATCCATACGCAAGAGCACTAGATGGCAGCGCTATAAGAATGTTATCCATACGCAAGAGCACTAGATGGCAGCGCTATAAGAATTTTATCCATACGCAAGAGCACTAGATGGCAGCACTATAAGAATGTTATCCATACGCAAGAGCACTAGATGGCAGCACTATAAGAATGTTATCCATACGCAAGAGCACTAGAGGGCAGCACTATAAGAATGTTATCCATACGCAAGAGCACTAAATGGCAGCACTATAAGAATGTTATCCATACGCAAGAGCACTAGATGGCAGCGCTATAAAAATGTTATCCATACGTGAGAGCACTAGATGGCAGCGCTATAAGAATGTTATCCATACGCAAGAACACTAGATGGCAGCACTATAAGAATGTTATCCATACGCAAGAGCACTAGATGGCAGCGCTATAAGAATGTTATCCATACTCAAGAGCAGTAGATGGCAGCACTATAAGAATGTTATCCATACGCAAGAGCACTAGATGGCAGCACTATAAGAATGTTATCCATACACAAGCGCACTAGATGGCAGCACTATAAGAATGTTATCCATACGCAAGAGCACTAGAGGGCAGCACTATAAGAATGTTATCCATACGCGAGAGCACTAGATGGCAGCGCTATAAGAATGTTATCCATACGCAAGAGCACTAGATGGCAGCGCTATAAGAATGTTATCCATACGCAAGAGCACTAGATGGCAGCACTATAAGAATGTTATCCATACGCAAGAGTACTAGATGGCAGCACTATAAGAATGTTATCCATACGCAAGAGCTCTAGATGGCAGCGCTATAAGACATCCATACGTGAGAGCACTAGATGGCAGCGCTATAAGAATGTTATCCATAAGCAAGAGCACTAGATGGCAGCACTATAAGAATGTTATCCATACGCGAGAGCACTAGATGGCAGCACTATAAGAATGTTATCCATTTGCAAGAGCACTAGATGGCAGCACTATAACGGCTAGATTTGGAGTTTGGCGGTAAAAGGGCTGTTAACGCTCCGCGGGTTTTTTTCTGGCCGCACCATAAATTTAACTCTGGTATCGAGAGTTCAAACAAATGCTGCGTTAGGCTCCAAAAAAGGAGCGTAGAGCATTTTTACCGCAAATACAACTCTCGATACCAGAGTTGCTTACGGACGCGGCCGGCCTCAAAAACGTGCTCGTGCACGATTCTCCCATAGGAAACAATGGGGCTGTTTGAGCTGAAAAAAAACCTAACACCTGCAAAAAAGCAGCGTTCAGCTCCTAACGCAGCCCCATTGTTTCCTATGGGGAAACACTTCCTACGTCTGCACCTAACACTCTAACATGTACCCTGAGTCTAAACACCCCTAACCTTACACTTATTAACCCCTAATCTGCCGCCCCCGCTATCGCTGACCCCTGCATTACACTTTTAACCCCTAATCTGCCGCTCCGTAAACCGCCGCCACCTACGTTATCCCTATGTACCCCTAATCTGCTGCCCTAACATCGCCGACCCCTATGTTATATTTATTAACCCCTAATCTGCCCCCCACAACGTCGCCGACACCTACCTACACTTATTAACCCCTAATCTGCCGAGCGGACCTGAGCGCTACTATAATAAAGTTATTAACCCCTAATCCGCCTCACTAACCCTATCATAAATAGTATTAACCCCTAATCTGCCCTCCCTAACATCGCCGACACCTAACTTCAATTATTAACCCCTAATCTGCCGACCGGAGCTCACCGCTATTCTAATAAATGTATTAACCCCTAAAGCTAAGTCTAACCCTAACACTAACACCCCCCTAAGTTAAATATAATTTTTATCTAACGAAATAAATTAACTCTTATTAAATAAATGATTCCTATTTAAAGCTAAATACTTACCTGTAAAATAAATCCTAATATAGCTACAATATAAATTACATTTATATTATAGCTATTTTAGGATTAATATTTATTTTACAGGTAACTTTGTGTTACGGTACCAACAGTGTACCAAGGGTTAATACCAGGGAACAACGTCCTGCATAGGGAATCAGCAATTCACAAACCAGCCAGTTTTCAGGTTTAAACAGAATATCTGCTTTATTTGAAGGCAGCACACAGATTTATACACCCTCGCTTCAGGTTACAAAGGGCATTGGTTTAACAGTAAAGCAGACATATGAACAATGCATCAAACAATTGTCTATTCACAGGTAAAACAGATTAACATATTAAGTTAATTAACTGGGGAAGAAAGTTTACTCAGACAATCTGATGTTGGCGTCCAGCATATAAAATTCCATATTTCCATGCAGTCTCTGGGTATCCTTAAGCCCATGTACCTCCAGCCCAAAGAATGTTCCATAACAGGCCCTCCAATGTACAGTGGCGAGATTGGTTTTGTCACATCTCTCCCCTTTTCCAAACAGACTAACAGGGTATCTGACCTCCTGCCGGTCAGTGCCCTGGTTAGTCCAGCAACCCACCCATAAAACACAATTAGTAGTACAGCCCACCCACAATAAATGGTTACTACACCTGAGTACGGGGAAAACTTGTCCATGTCCAGGTGCCTCACCACAGCTGTGTGGGGGACTGGTACGCTGAATTGGTGGGTTGCGAGGTGGGCAGAGACCAGCTGTACTCTGCCCGGGTGCCAGCACTACCATGGAAGTAGCCTGGTGGGAGCCTGGTTGCTGGAGGGGAAGACCGACTGTCTCCCCTTCGGATACATAGCTGTGCTGCTGGAGGGGGAGACCAATCATCTCCCCTTTGGCTAAACAGCCGTGTTGCTGGGGGACAGGACCATCAAACTCCTCTCCCTCTGGTTTGTCATGCTCGGCTGTCCAGGGTATATACTGTGGCATATACCACCAGAGCGCCTGGTAGGCATGTCAGTTTGCTGGGACAATCCATCTGTATTCCCGTTATGAGAGAGAATTCCTGTCCATACAAACAAGGGTTCAAATTCCTCAGTGCCCAGACCAGGGCCAAACAGTCCTTCAAAATCCCATCAGCTTCTTTACGAGTTTTCTGTACCTGCTCTTTATAGGTATCCACAATCCCTTCATACTGACATAGGGTGCCCTTGAGTTGCTGCACCTCACTATGAGCCAGCGTCAGCTTCTCCTCCAGTGTCACTAAGTTTGTCTTTAATGTTTCATGTTCCACTCTCAAGCTGGTGTTTTCTGCAGTCTGTCGGTGCAGCTTGTCTAGCAGAGATTCCTGTTCTAAACGTGCTTTTTCCTCTGCGCTCCTCTTCTCCTTCATCAGCGCATTGTAACGGGACCTCCACATATCAATAGCGGATAGAGATTTACTGAGCTCAGCGTCCTGGGGCTTAGCAGCAGGTGGGTCAGTCTCTGCTGCACGGATCTGGGCACGGGTAGTCACAGAGTTAACATCAGCGGGACCCATAGGAGCGTAGGCAGAAACAAGGGGGGCCAAGTCATTTCCAAGAAGAACATCAGCAGGTAAGTCCTTCTTGACCCCCACATTCACAGGTCTAGCGCCCACTCCCCAATCCAAATGTACCCTGGCAACAGGTAGGCTGAACACATCGCCCCCTGCTACCCTCACAGCCACAGTGTCTCCAGTGTACTGTTTCTCAGACACCCAGTTCTTTTGAAGCAAGGTCATGGTAGCACCAGTATCCCGTAGACCACTGACCTTCTTCCCATTCACTTTAACCAGTTGCCGGTTATTCCGGTGGGCAGCTTGCACAAGGTCTGTCTCATGTAGGATGCTCCAGCATTCTTGCGCCTCTACGTAGCGGGCCGCAGGCTGAGGATTACGTGGGATTCCGCCGGCGGGTCTTCTCCAGGACTGCGCTTGGTTCGCTGCGTTTAGGGGACACTCTGGTCTTTTGTGCCCTAGTTGCTTACATCTAAAGCACCGAATAGGTTGTGAGTAGCCCCGCGAATTGAACAGGGCTCTCTGAGGGTAGTTCGTGGCCGGAGGCCGTGTGGTATAGCGGTGCGCCGGGGTTTGGTAACTGGCAGCTGCTGGGGTGACTGGGGGTCTGTACTCCACTCTAGCAGGGGGCTTAGTGGTAGCAATGTCCAGTTTGCGGGCATCCGTATACTCATCTGCCAAGCGAGCCGCTTCCTGCAGGGTGGAGGGTTTACGGTCCCGAACCCACTCTCGAACTCCTGCGGGTAATTTGTCGAAGCAATGTTCCAACAGGAATAGCTGCAGCACCTCTTCCCCAGATATGGCTTGGCACCCCGCTATCCAGTGAGCTGCTGTGCGGTGCACCTTACATGCCCACTCAAGGTAGGAATCTCCAGCTAATTTAACAGTGTCTCTGAACCGTCTCCGGTATGCCTCCGGTGTAACCGCATACCTGGAGAGCAGAGCCTCTTTTACAGTATTATAATCCCTGACTTCCTCATCTGGAATGGCCCGAAAAGCCTCTCTGGCCCGGCCGGATAATTTTCCAGATAATATCGTGACCCAGTCCTCTGCGGGTACCTTGTGTAGTGCACATTGCCTCTCAAAATCCGCAAGGTACCCATCAATCTCTCTTTCTGTTTCCAGGAAGTTTTTAAAAGCTGCAAAATTTACTTTTCTCTTTTCCATCTTAGTCAGTATTGTAATAATCCCCCTCTTCCTGAGGTTACTGGCTTGTGTAGTTGCTCTTCTGGGCGATAAGGTTCATTCCGTCGCTGCCACCAATGTTACGGTACCAACAGTGTACCAAGGGTTAATACCAGGGAACAACGTCCTGCATAGGGAATCAGCAATTCACAAACCAGCCAGTTTTCAGGTTTAAACAGAATATCTGCTTTATTTGAAGGCAGCACACAGATTTATACACCCTCGCTTCAGGTTACAAAGGGCATTGGTTTAACAGTAAAGCAGACATATGAACAATGCATCAAACAATTGTCTATTCACAGGTAAAACAGATTAACATATTAAGTTAATTAACTGGGGAAGAAAGTTTACTCAGACAATCTGATGTTGGGCAGTCTAGTTAACATAATCACACAAGGACACAATCAGTTTACCCAGACAGACTCCTGAGACACAATCAGATCTTAAACATACATCTTATTACTGAATATAGGAACAGTTCTTATTAGCTATAAAGTCTTTTATGCCCACTTTGCTTATAGAGTCACAATTGCTCCCACAAGGGGCACTCACACCCTGTACCCATCCTGTATTTATGGATACAGGGTGACATAGACATAAGACAGAGGTATGAAAGTACATGGGGTGTCCAGCATATAAAATTCCATATTTCCATGCAGTCTCTGGGTATCCTTAAGCCCATGTACCTCCAGCCCAAAGAATGTTCCATAACAGGCCCTCCAATGTACAGTGGCGAGATTGGTTTTGTCACACTTTGTATTTATTTTAACCAGGTACAATAGCTATTAAATAGTTAAGAACTATTTAATAGTTACCTAGTTAAAATAATTACAAATTTACCTGTAAAATAAATCCTAACCTAAGTTATAATTAAACCTAACACTACCCTATCAATAAAATAATTAAATAAACTACCTACAATTACCTACAATTAACCTAACACTACACTATCAATAAATTAATTAAACACAATTGCTACAAATAAATACAATTAAATAAACTATCTAAAGTACAAAAAATAAAAAAGAACTAAGTTACAGAAAATAAAAAAATATTTACAAACATAAGAAAAATATTACAACAATTTTAAACTAATTACACCTACTCTAAGCCCCCTAATAAAATAACAAAGACCCCCAAAATAAAAAATTCCCTACCCTATTCTAAATTTAAAAAGTTACAAGCTCTTTTACCTTACCAGCCCTGAACAGGGCCCTTTGCGGGGCATGCCCCAAGAAGTTCAGCTCTTTTGCCTGTAAAAGAAAACATACAATACCCCCCCCCCCGCAACATTACAACCCACCACCCACATACCCCTAATCTAACCCAAACCCCCCTTAAATAAACCTAACACTAAGCCCCTGATGATCTTCCTACCTTGTCTTCACCATGCCAGGTTCACCGATCCGTCCTGGCTCCAAGATCTTCATCCAACCCAAGCGGGGGCTAGACATCCACTGAAGAAGTCCAGAAGAGGGTCCAAAGTCTTCCTCCTATCCGGCAAGAAGAGGACATCCGGACCGGCAAACATCTTCTCCAAGCGGCATCTTCTATGTTCTTCCATCCGATGACGACCGGCTCCATCTTGAAGACCTCCAGCGCGGATCCATCCTCTTCTTCCGACGACTAGACGACGAATGACGGTTCCTTTAAGGGACGTCATCCAAGATGGCGTCCCTCGAATTCCGATTGGCTGATAGGATTCTATCAGCCAATCGGAATTAAGGTAGGAATTTTCTGATTGGCTGATGGAATCAGCCAATCAGAATCAAGTTCAATCCGATTGGCTGATCCAATCAGCCAATCAGATTGAGCTCGCATTCTATTGGCTGATCGGAACAGCCAATAGAATGCGAGCTCAATCTGATTGGCTGATTGGATCAGCCAATCGGATTGAACTTGATTCTGATTGGCTGATTCCATCAGCCAATCAGAAAATTCCTACCTTAATTCCGATTGGCTGATAGAATCCTATCAGCCAATCGGAATTCGAGGGACGCCATCTTGGATGACGTCCCTTAAAGGAACCGTCATTCGTCGTCTAGTCGTCGGAAGAAGAGGATGGATCCGCGCTGGAGGTCTTCAAGATGGAGCCGGTCGTCATCGGATGGAAGAACATAGAAGATGCCGCTTGGAGAAGATGTTTGCCGGTCCGGATGTCCTCTTCTTGCCGGATAGGAGGAAGACTTTGGACCCTCTTCTGGACTTCTTCAGTAAATGTCTAGCCCCCGCTTGGGTTGGATGAAGATCTTGGAGCCAGGACGGATCGGTGAACCTGGCATGGTGAAGACAAGGTAGGAAGATCATCAGGGGCTTAGTGTTAGGTTTATTTAAGGGGGGTTTGGGTTAGATTAGGGGTATGTGGGTGGTGGGTTGTAATGTTGGGGGGGGGTATTGTATGTTTTCTTTTACAGGCAAAAGAGCTGAACTTCTTGGGGCATGCCCCGCAAAGGGCCCTGTTCAGGGCTGGTAAGGTAAAAGAGCTTGTAACTTTTTAAATTTAGAATAGGGTAGGGAATTTTTTATTTTGGGGGTCTTTGTTATTTTATTAGGGGGCTTAGAGTAGGTGTAATTAGTTTAAAATTGTTGTAATATTTTTCTTATGTTTGTAAATATTTTTTTATTTTCTGTAACTTAGTTCTTTTTTATTTTTTGTACTTTAGATAGTTTATTTAATTGTATTTATTTGTAGCAATTGTGTTTAATTAATTTATTGATAGTGTAGTGTTAGGTTAATTGTAGGTAATTGTAGGTAGTTTATTTAATTATTTTATTGATAGGGTAGTGTTAGGTTTAATTATAACTTAGGTTAGGATTTATTTTACAGGTAAATTTGTAATTATTTTAACTAGGTAACTATTAAATAGTTCTTAACTATTTAATAGCTATTGTACCTGGTTAAAATAAATACAAAGTTACCTGTAAAATAAATATTAATCCTAAAATAGCTATAATATAAATGTAATTTATATTGTAGCTATATTAGGATTTATTTTACAGGTAAGTATTTAGCTTTAAATAGGAATCATTTATTTAATAAGAGTTAATTTATTTCGTTAGATAAAAATTATATTTAACTTAGGGGGGTGTTAGTGTTAGGGTTAGACTTAGCTTTAGGGGTTAATACATTTATTAGAATAGCGGTGAGCTCCGGTCGGCAGATTAGGGGTTAATAATTGAAGGTAGGTGTCGGCGATGTTAGGGAGGGCAGATTAGGGGTTAATACTATTTATGATAGGGTTAGTGAGGCGGATTAGGGGTTAATAACTTTATTATAGTAGCGCTCAGGTCCGCTCGGCAGATTAGGGGTTAATAAGTGTAGGTAGGTGTCGGCGACGTTGTGGGGGGCAGATTAGGGGTTAATAAATATAACATAGGGGTCGGCGATGTTAGGGGCAGCAGATTAGGGGTACATAGGGATAACTTAGGTGGCGGCGATTTGCGGTCGGAAGATTAGGGGTTAATTATTTTAAGTAGCTTGCGGCGACGTTGTGTGGGGCAAGTTAGGGGTTAATAAATATAATATAGGGGTCGGCGGGGTTAGGGGCAGCAGATTAGGGGTACATAAGTATAACGTAGGTGGCGGTCGGCAGATTAGGGGTTAAAAATTTTAATCGAGTGGCGGCGATGTGTGGGGACCTCGGTTTAGGGGTACATAGGTAGTTTATGGGTGTTAGTGTAGTTTAGGGTACAGTAGTTAAGAGCTTTATGAACCGGCGTTAGCCAGAAAGCTCTTAACTCCTGCTTTTTTCAGGCGGCTGGAATCTTGTCGTTAGAGCTCTAACGCTCACTGCAGAAACGACTCTAAATACCGGCGTTAGAAAGATCCCATTGAAAAGATAGGCTACGCAAATGGCGTAGGGGGATCTGCGGTATGGAAAAGTCGCGGCTGTAAAGTGAGCGTTAGACCCTTTAATCACTGACTCCAAATACCAGCGGGCGGCCAAAACCAGCGTTAGGAGCCTCTAACGCTGGTTTTGACGGCTACCGCCGAACTCTAAATCTAGGCCTAAGAATGTTATCCATACGCAAGAGCACTAGATGGCAGCACTATAAGAATGTTATCCATACGCAAGAGCACTAGATGGCAGCACTATAAGAATGTTATCCTTACGCGAGAGCACTAGATGGCAGCACTATAAGAATGTTATCCATACGCAAGAGCACTAGATGGCAGCGCTATAAGAATGTTATCCATACACAAGAGCACTAGATGGCAGCACTATAAGAATGTTATCCATACGCAAGAGCACCTAGATGGCAGCACTATAAGAATGTTATCCATACGCAAGAGCACTAGATGGCAGAGCTATAAGAATGTTATCCATACGCAAGAGCACTAGATGGCAGCGCTATAAGAATTTTATCCATACGCAAGAGCACTAGATGGCAGCACTATAAGAATGTTATCCATACGCAAGAGCACTAGATGGCAGCACTATAAGAATGTTATCCATACGCAAGAGCACTAGATGGCAGCACTATAAGAATGTTATCCATACGCAAAAGCACTAGATGGCAGAACTATAAGAATGGTATCCATATGCAAGAGCACTAGAGGGCAGCACTATAAGAATGTTATCCATACGCAAGAGCACTAGATGGCAGCACTATAAGAATTTTATCCATATGCAAGAGCACTAGAGGGCAGCACTATAAGAATGTTATCCATACGCAAGAGCACTAAATGGCAGCACTATAAGAATGTTATCCATACGCAAGAGCACTAGATGGCAGCGCTATAAAAATGTTATCCATACGTGAGAGCACTAGATGGCAGCACTATAAGAATGTTATCCATACGCAAGAACACTAGATGGCAGCACTATAAGAATGTTATCCATACGCAAGAGCACTAGATGGCAGCGCTATAAGAATGTTATCCATACGCAAGAGCAGTAGATGGCAGCACTATAAGAATGTTATCCATACGCAAGAGCACTAGATGGCAGCACTATAAGAATGTTATCCATACGCAAGCGCACTAGATGGCAGCACTATAAGAATGTTATCCATACGCAAGAGCACTAGAGGGCAGCACTATAAGAATGTTATCCATACGCGAGAGCACTAGATGGCAGCGCTATAAGAATGTTATCCATACGCAAGAGCACTAGATGGCAGCACTATAAGAATGTTATCCATACGCAAGAGCACTAGAGGGCAGCACTATAAGAATGTTATCCATACGCGAGAGCACTAGATGGCAGCGCTATAAGAATGTTATCCATACGCAAGAGCACTAGATGGCAGCACTATAAGAATGTTATCCATACGCAAGAGTACTAGATGGCAGCACTATAAGAATGTTATCCACACGCAAGAGCACTAGATGGCAGCACTATAAGAATGTTATCCATACGCAAGAGCACTAGATGGCAGCGCTATAAGACATCCATACGTGAGAGCACTAGATGGCAGCGCTATAAGAATGTTATCCATACGCGAGAGCACTAGATGGCAGCACTATAAGAATGTTATCCATACCCAATAGCACTAGATGGCAGCACTATAAGAATGTTATCCATACGCGAGAGCACTAGATGGCAGCACTATAAGAATGTTATCCATAAGCAAGAGCACTAGATGGCAGCACTATAAGAATGTTATCCATACGCGAGAGCACTAGATGGCAGCACTATAAGAATGTTATCCATTTGCAAGAGCACTAGATGGCAGCACTATGAGAATGTTATCCATACGCAAGAGCACTAGATGGCAGCACTATAAGAATGTTATCCATACGCAAGAGCACTAGATGGCAGCGCTATACGAATGTTATCCATACGTGAGAGCACTAGATGGCAGCACTATAAGAATGTTATCCATACGCAAGAGCACTAGATGGCAGCGCTATAAGAATGTTATCCATACGCAAGAGCAGTAGATGGCAGCACTATAAGAATGTTATCCATACGCAAGAGCACTAGATGGCAGCACTATAAGAATGTTATCCATACGCAAGAGCAGTAGATGGCAGCACTATAAGAATGTTATCCATACGCGAGAGCACTAGATGGCAGCACTATAAGAATGTTATCCATACGCAAGAGCACTAGATGGCAGCACTATAAGAATGTTATCCATATGCAAGAGCACTAGATGGCAGCACTATAAGAATTGTATCCATACGCAAGAGCACTAGATGGCAGCACTATAAGAATGTTATCCATACGCAAGAGCACTAGATGGCAGCACTATAAGAATGTTATCCATACGCAAGAGCACTAGATGGCAGCACTATAAGAATATTATCCATATGCAAGAGCACTAGAGGGCAGCACTATAAGAATGTTATCCATACGCAAGAGCACTAGATGGCAGCACTATAAGAATGTTATCCATACGCGAGAGCACTAGATGGCAGCACTATAAGAATGTTATCCATACACAAGAGCACTAGATGGCAGCACTATAATAATGTTATCCATACACAAGAGCACTAGATGGCAGCGCTATAAGAATGTTATCCATACACAAGAGCACTAGATGGCAGCACTATAAGAATGTTATCCATACGCAAGAACACTAGATGGCAGCACTATAAGAATGTTATCCATACGCAAGAGCACTAGATGGCAGCACTATAAGAATGTTATCCATACGTGAGAGCACTAGATGGCAGCACTATAAAAATGTTATCCATATGTGAGAGCACTAGATGGCAGCGCTATAAGAATGTTATCCATGCACGAGAACACTAGATGGCAGCGCTATAAAAATGTTATCCATACGCAAGAACACTAGATGGCAGCACTATAAGAATGTTATCCACACGCAAGAGCACTAGATGGCAGCACTATAAGAATGTTATCCATACGCAAGAGCACTAGATGGCGGCACTATAAGAATGTTATCCATACGCAAGAGCACTAGATGGCAGAACTATAAGAATGGTATCTATATGCAAGAGCACTAGAGGGCAGCACTATAAGAATGTTATCCATACGCAAGAGTACTAGATGGCAGCACTATAAGAATGTTATCCATATGCAAGAGCACTAGATGGCAGCACTATAAGAATGTTATCCATACGCGAGAGCACTAGATGGCATCACTATAAGAATGTTATCCATACGCAAGAGCACTAGATGGCAGCGCTATAAAATTTTTATCCATACGCTAGAGCACTAGAGGGCTGCACTATAAGAATGTTATCCATACGCAAGAACACTAGATGAAAGCACTATAAGAATGTTATCCATATGCAAGAGCACTAGATGGCAGCACTATAAGAATGTTATCCATACGCGAGAGCACTAGATGGCAGCACTATAAGAATGTTATCCATACGCGAGAGCACTAGATGGCAGCGCTATAAGAATGTTATCCATACGTGAGAGCACTAGATGACTGCACTATAAGAATGTTATCCATACGCGAGAGCACTAGATGGCAGCACTATAAGAATGTTATCCATACACAAGAGCACTAGATGGCAGCACTATAAGAATGTTATCCATACCCGAGAGCACTAGATGGCAGCACTATAAGAATGTTATCCATATGCGAGAGCACTAGATGGCAGCACTATAAGAATGTTATCCATACGCAAGAGCACTAGATGGCAGCACTATAAGAATGTTATTCATAAGCAAGAGCACTAGATGGCAGCACTATAAGAATGTTATCCATACGCGAGAGCACTAGATGGCAGCACTATAAGAATGTTATCCATTTGCAAGAGCACTAGATGGCAGCACTATAAGAATGTTATCCATACGCAAGAGCACTAGATGGCAGCACTATAAGAATGTTATCCTTACGCGAGAGCACTAGATGGCAGCACTATAAGAATGTTATCCATACGCAAGAGCACTAGATGGCAGCGCTATAAGAATGTTATCCATACGCAAGAGCACTAGATGGCAGCACTATAAGAATGTTATCCATACGCAAGAGCACCTAGATGGCAGCACTATAAGAATGTTATCCATACGCAAGAGCACTAGATGGCAGCGCTATAAGAATGTTATCCATACGCAAGAGCACTAGATGGCAGTGCTATAAGAATTTTATCCATACGCAAGAGCACTAGATGGCAGCACTATAAGAATGTTATCCATACGCAAGAGCACTAGATGGCAGCACTATAAGAATGTTATCCATACACAAGAGCATTAGATGGCAGCACTATAAGAATGTTATCCATACGCAAAAGCACTAGATGGCAGAACTATAAGAATGGTATCCATATGCAAGAGCACTAGAGGGCAGCACTATAAGAATGTTATCCATACGCAAGAGCACTAGATGGCAGCACTATAAGAATTTTATCCATATGCAAGAGCACTAGAGGGCAGCACTATAAGAATGTTATCCATACGCAAGAGCACTAAATGGCAGCACTATAAGAATGTTATCCATACGCAAGAGCACTAGATGGCAGTGCTATAAAAATGTTATCCATACGTGAGAGCACTAGATGGCAGCGCTATAAGAATGTTATCCATACGCAAGAACACTAGATGGCAGCACTATAAGAATGTTATCCATACGCAAGAGCACTAGATGGCAGCGCTATAAGAATGTTATCCATACGCAAGAGCAGTAGATGGCAGCACTATAAGAATGTTATCCATACGCAAGAGCACTAGATGGCAGCACTATAAGAATGTTATCCATACGCAAGCGCACTAGATGGCAGCACTATAAGAATGTTATCCATACGCAAGAGCACTAGAGGGCAGCACTATAAGAATGTTATCCATACGCGAGAGCACTAGATGGCAGCGCTATAAGAATGTTATCCATATGCAAGAGCACTAGATGGCAGCACTATAAGAATGTTATCCATACGCAAGAGCACTAGATGGCAGCACTATAAGAATGTTATCCATATGCAAGAGCACTAGATGGCAGCACTATAAGAATTTTATCCATACGCAAGAGCACTAGATGGCAGCACTATAAGAATGTTATCCATACGCAAGAGCACTAGATGGCAGCACTATAAGAATGTTATCCATACGCAAGAGCACTAGATGGCAGCACTATAAGAATATTATCCATATGCAAGAGCACTAGAGGGCAGCACTATAAGAATGTTATCCATACGCAAGAGCACTAGATGGCAGCACTATAAGAATGTTATCCATACGCGAGAGCACTAGATGGCAGCACTATAAGAATGTTATCCATACACAAGAGCACTAGATGGCAGCACTATAATAATGTTATCCATACACAAGAGCACTAGATGGCAGTGCTATAAGAATGTTATCCATACACAAGAGCACTAGATGGCAGCACTATAAGAATGTTATCCATACGCAAGAGCACTAGATGGCAGCAGTATAAGAATATTATCCATACGTGAGAGCACTAGATGGCAGCACTATAAGAATGTTATCCATACACAAGAGCACTAGATGGCAGCACTATAATAATGTTATCCATACACAAGAGCACTAGATGGCAGCACTATAAGAATGTTATCCATACACAAGAGCACTAGATGGCAGCACTATAAGAATGTTATCCATACGCAAGAGCACTAGATGGCAGCACTATAAGAATGTTATCCATACGCGAGAGCACTAGATGGCAGCGCTATTTCCTGCCATGCAGAGCAATAAACCTAGGTATCTCTTCAAAAAAGCTCCAGACACTGAACTAGCTATGTTTTCTACAAACAGTATCATGGGAACTAAGCATTTGATACTAGAAGTACTTTTTTTGTATGCTCTGTCTGAATCACAAAAGAACATTTTTGGATTTCATATACATTTAAAGTCAAAAGGAAACTTTCTTGATTCAGTGCACAGTTTTTGAAGAGTTTCCTATTTCCATCTATTAACACATTTACTTTTATCTATTGTTGTCCTTTGTTGAAGATTATACCTAGGTAGCCTTGTAACTTGAGCATTGTGTATCAGCAGTACTTACAACAATCTTTGTATGAATGTTATACAAATAGAGGAGAGGGCACGTGCACACCCAGAGGCTGTCTAGATATGATATAGTCATAGTCTGTCCCAACATTTAGCAACCAATTATTTTAATCTAGAAGACCTCAGACCTTACTGATGATATAAACTCATCGCCAGCTGTCAAATAATCACATTTCTTGCATCTTCCTATGTTACAGCTGAGCATTCCCTTAAAAGTTAATCAAGATGACTTTGGGCGAAAGGATATTCCCTAAAGACTAAATACCAGGACAGGCTATGACTATGACATAACGCTGGAACAGCCAGTCCTGGGATAAATGTCTATTATGCTGTTTTTTGTACTTGGGCTCTTTTGCCTTTTATAATAAAAGTTAAATAAATGTTCATTTTATCCTCCACTTGTGCACCCAGAAGTTTTTGTAAAAGTTTCCTGTGAACAGTCAGTGTTTGAAAAGGTGACAGAATGGGAAAGAAGATGGCTAACAGGTATTCCAATGCCAAAACTGTTCTCTCTTTTTTATAAGGATGTGATGTGCCCACCTATTCTTTTTTTAAACCTCTATATTTGGTAATGGGAGGTGGCCTTTCATTTCGAATCCTCAACAGATTCTTGGGGTTCTGCACTTTCCTTGACTAGAAAGTCGGTCCACTGTATAATGGTTTTTAACTTTTCTTTACAATTGTAACTCAATGTCATCTTTAGCCCCTCTGACTCTTCAAAATATCAAGGGACAACTCGCCGTTATGCTGGAGAGAATGCGGTTAAACTAGTTATATCCAGGAACTGGCGTAAACCTCGGGATCCCAAACGGAGCCAGATTATTTCTGTTCTGGCACACATAGAATCTATGCAGCTAATAATGAAATTGACTTACATTGTATCTGTTGGGAATTGCAAAGGTAGTTTTGGATATTTAATTTTTTTAAAAAAAAATTTTTATTGAGGATACAGAAATATACAAGCATAAAAAGCATAGTACTGACAATGCTACAGATGTTTATGACATATTGAAGAGCATGCTATGTACTTGCATAAAAAGCATATTACTGACAATGTTACAGATGTTTATGATATATTGAAGATTATGCTATGTACTTGCATAAAAAGCATATTACTGACAATGCTACAGATGTTTATGACATATTGAAGATTATGCTATGTACTTGGTGAAATAAACATCCCCTTCATTTTTCCCCTCTGGTTAACAGTTTGGACCACTCTTGGATCCTATATATTGAAACAATAGGCTGCAGAGGTTTTATAGAAATAACAAACGTCATTATACTTTTAACTTGTAATACTATAAACTAGTTAAGTAAAGAAAACATAAAACTGATTGTGATATTGGTTATTTTTAAACATGTGAAATGCAGAAACATTTATGAGCGGAGGGAGCACCTGATGGACCCCTCAGTGATCTGCACATTTTCCAAAATGGAGGTCACTTCTGGCCTTATATTCCAACTGCATAATCTACTAAAAGTCTGGGTTTTAGTGGGAAAATAAAAATTATAATGCAGTATTATAAAACGTATATATAGGGGATGATGTTTTAGGTGATTAGAATATTGGTTAAGATAAAACAAGAGGCACCACCAGTATTGTTTCCATGTCATTTGTGAGGTTTGCACATAAGGGATAGAAGAGTGTATACAAAATCACCTTATTATAAATGTTTAAATTAAATCATTGCTCGCATTTTCAGCCGCAGACCGCAAGTTTCAGCTAAATATTTATGGGCATAAGAAGAGCGCTCCCACTATCAGAAGTGATGTGAAAAAAAAAAAAAAAAAAAAAAAGGGTTATCATACCTATTAGTGCACCTGTTAGATCTATCCCCTAAATTTCATAAACATATCTATTGTTATAAACAAAAATTGTAAATGTAAATTCAACCGACAAGCCTAATAATCTGTAGATATGACAGCCTGCAATAAATTACTGTCTATTTGCAATTACCCCACAGACTTCGGCTTGTAATTGCAACCTTATTGCTATGTGATTGTCCCAAGTAGTAGGAAGAAAGCCTGCTGTCTATTTTTCAGGTGCCATGGAGGTGCTGCGTCTAGAGGAGGGTTATGCCTTGTATAGTTTGTCCCAGATAGGGGAAAAGTATATGATTGAGGCAGAGTCATTTTTTTCCGGGATGCAGCTGGTCTTGGAGGCTTTTGTAGATGCGTTCCCCATGTTCCCTTCATGCAGCGCCAACAATTGAAGATAAACAGACTTCTGATCCGAAGTCAGTGAATACGAATTGAGAACCGTTCCGTTTAGCCTGTCGGTCATATTCTGGATTAGTTTGTCTGCTGAGACCTTGTAAAAAGGTGCTGTCAGCAGCGAGATGGGTAATCCAGTTTTTGTTTTGGCCTCACCGATGCCCCTCAGTGCAGCCTTTGTGCTTTTATCTGTTGTCGTCCTCTCATTCGCTCCACTAGTTGAGTCTGCATGCTATAATCTATGGTGGATTTAGGAGGTTCCTGTTCAGCCGGCTCTCCATGGACGGACGGAGACGTTCTATGTTAGGGTGGTGCAAACTCAGCAGGCTTTATGGAGACTGTTATAAGTTGCTCCAGAGTTTCTGCTGATGGTGCTTTGTCGTATAAGCTTTGTAGTAGCCTTTCCAGTTTCAGGTATTGGGCATCAAGCTGTTTAACATAGAGTGGTCGCACATGGCTGCCCTATAACAGTTTTTCTTTTTACATATAATACTGCTCAATGTCCGTTATTAATTGCGGTTGTAAGCTATATAGTTTAGGTTAAATTGCCCAGAAGTGAGCAAAAAAAACCCGGATCACCCGAGGGGGGGAACGCTCCCTAGTAGTAAGCTGCCACTTTAGGCCTATTACGTCTGAGTCGGATCTCCAGATTCATGTAGAAATCAGATGAGGTATTGAAATATTCCTCTCTTTACGAGGGAGCTATATATGATGAAATTTTGTATGTATGCTGTCTCTGGGGTCCGATAATCGGCAGATTATTAGAGAATCCTCTACAGCTCTCGAAAGTGCGTCCTGTCACAGACGCTGTACGGACACACCAACCCGGATATTTAATTTTTGATCAAGATTTTCTGTACTGCCCGTTAGCGTAAACACTTGTAAATGGTATTATTTTTTTTAAACTCACATATCACAGTAATTTAGTAAGGAACATTATCTCTAGGGGACTGAAAATTTACTTATTTCAATCTTTTGCTTTTCATTTAATGACAGATGGGATCATGCAATGATTAATTACTCAGAACATTTACTTTCAGTATTGTCTGATTATCAAACAAACAAAAAAAAAATGCCACTTCAAATCTACAACTGAGTAAGTTTAAATATCTACAGTCATAAAAATAGGTTAGAAAGCATACAAAGAGCATAAACATATAATATACCATCCAAGCAAAAAATAAATCAAATAAAAGTGATGTAAATTATTTTAAAAGAGCCAGGGGCAGAGTACTTAATTGTGATGATAAACAGAATTAATGTAAATATAACTATCCTCTATCTATAAATCCCTCTCAAAAACCAACAGGGAATCATCAATAAAAGGAGATGAAATCTGAAAGACTTTATACAAGCAGTGAATGCCCTAGAATACAAAATACAAGATTTTTTACAAAAATAAAAACTAGAAGAGGGAGAGGAGGAAGAGATATTAAGACTTGTACATGCCCCTGATCTTACAACAGTACGCTGTCATAAAAATAAGAGCAAGAGAAATAGGCACCATTGATTATAGAAATAGTTTATATATATATATATATATATATATATATATATATATATACACACATTGCACTCTATATCTGAATCATGAGAGTCTAATTTGGCTTTCATGTCATTTAAATTAACTATGACTGGGAAGCATTTGTTTAGTTTTATCACCAGGGATGACTTTGTGTGGGCATAGCTTATCCTTTAATTTGTGAGGTAGGTAGTCTTGCCCTGGCTGTGGCCATGTGGCTCATATTATACTTTAGGTTTGTGGGTACTGCTTGGATGGTGAACCTGAGAGTGTTTTGAATCTAGCCTGGTAGGTTTGCATGGGTTTAGTGAACATTGGCTATTAGGTGGTTTTCACAATCACTAAAATAATTATAGTATGGAGGGGGGCAGAAGGGAACCTGAGTCACTCTTTTGATATGAATGAGCCACCATGTATAAAATTATGTACAGTTTATGTGTAAAACAAGCAACTCCATCCTGCTGCACATCGTCTTTGATATTATTATTATTATTATTATTATTATTATTTCTTTGCCTCCCCCCTGGAAAAAAAGTCTGTGGATGGTCATAACTCCTCATTGTATAAATTAAATATTTAAATAATAACTACTGCCATTTATCTACATAATGTCTGCCTTATTACGCCCTTTTGTAATATCTGGCTTAGCAGATGGATTTGTAGAAACCATATTTCATTCCTGATGTCAAATACTGAGGTTTATAAATGTGAATATAATAAATGATAGAGGTAGACCACATTTAATTACAAGTCACCGTGCATTAATTATTCTGGATGAGATACGATGCCAAGACAAGAGAGGAAGTAAAACGGAATGGAAACTTTAGACAATTACCTATAATTAGGAAACATTTGGTTTAATAACCTTGTCATATAAATGTAACATTTTAAAATCTGCAGTGTAAAGGTATAATTACCCTAATCTTCACCATCACCGCAAGGGTTTTAAATAAAACAAGATCCAACAGAACCAGCACAGAACAAACAGAACTATAGAACCGACCAATAGAACTCAGGATACTCAGGTTTTCAATATAAATAAAAAATAACAACAAAAGCTAATAACAATATAATAATAATTAAGTATTATTTTAGTATTTTTTTGTACAGTACATGGTAATTATGAGTTATTTCTTTTGTAATTTTGCAAAGACATTATGATTTGCACTTTAGAATCAGTTCACCTTATTGTTCCCTATAAAAACTGTCAGGGCCGTCTTTATTATTGATTGGACCCTGGGCAAAAATTTTCTTGGGCCCCCCACCCCATGCAATTTTGCTCTCCACCCCAACATCCCAAAAAACAACTAAATCATTTTTTTTTATTATTATTAGCCCAGCGGTGGATCATCCACTGCTGGGCTAATCATTTAAAAAAAAAAAATGTGAAACTGGACCTAAGCAGAACTAATAAGTAAATAAATATATAAATTCCTCCACTGTGGATTCATTTAATATTCTTTTGAATGTGATTCTGGTGTGAGGTTAGCTGGTTAAAGAGATTTAGGGCAGCCAACAGGAGCAAAGCAAGGTAAAGGAGGAAGCATGGAGGTGCAGACAAATATAAGTTTACTGACTGGAACAGCAGAACTACTATGGGAAGCTGTAAAATCTGAGACAGAGAGAAAATAAAAACTATAAAAATAAACCTTACATTAATGTGTGAAGTATCAGCATGACGCTATACATCAGCCACACCAGCACATGTCGCTTCTTTGCTAGGAACAAGTTCCCTCTCACCCTGAACTAGACAATGCTGCATGGGGAGGGGCGTGTGTGCACTCACTTATTCTTCCCACTGACACCTTTCTACAAAGCACTGTTCCCCTAACAAACTTCAGTTAGTTGATCTTAGGGCCACAGCAGAAAGAGCAGGGCTAAGGGGACCAGTAGACTGGATGCTGTCTGTCCAAGGCTGCATGGATACAGTGTGAGATGAGTCACACAGCCTCAAGACTGAAGAGAGCAGTGTATGCAGCTGCACAGATGCTCAAATCCTCATGTGCCTGCCGCTCCAGCTTTCTGCTGCATGTGCCCACAGTCAGCCCTACCCAGAAACAATCCCCACCACCAGAGCAGTTACCTGGTAACAGTGGTAACCCCAGTAGGACCTTTTCTGATGCAGTAGGAAATGGCTGGATGCCGAGTTAGGGCTTTGCATTCAGTGCTGCACAGTGCACATCTAAAACAGCACATGGCACTAGCTTGTCATATCACATGACACCGGCACAGTCTGGCACAGTTATATATAAGCAGAGTACTTTTGACTGTGACAGTATTAGGACTGAATGTGTGTGTTCCCCATGTCACATCAGCAGTCTGGTATGAACCATAAAAAAAAAAAAAAAAAAAAAAAAATTTTTTTTTTTTTTTTTTTTTTTTAGGACTCTTGGGCCCCTCAACAGAGACTGGGCCCAGGGCAGCTGCCCCTTTTGCCCTGTGTTAAAGACGGTCCTGAAAACTGTACACCATTTTGGAATAAAAAATAACAATAGGTTATCATAACATTATATTAGATAAGTTTTATAACTATATAAAATTCTGATCTCAGAGAGGGGTGCTTTACAAAGTAATTTTTATAAATACATTGTATATATCAATAATTGCAAAGTTTGTCACTCTCAAGTGGGACTTTATCTATGTTGTTTAAACAAATTGTTATATAGCAGTAACGCTAACAATAAATGCTGTAACAATATTGAAAATATATATTTTGGGTTACAATGTCCATTTTATTCTCTGGACAAGCATATAGCTATACAACCTGATTTAGTGCCAGACCACAAGTGGAGCGCTAAATATCGCTTGCATGCAAGTGATATTAGCGCTCCACTTTGTAATACCAGCACACGATAATGTGCGCTGGTATCACAAGTTAATCGCAATGCGAATGCGAGCTTGTATTTGCATTGCTAGGAAGCATTGCGCTCACAAGAGCGCACTTCCATAGACTCCTATGGGAGCCTCGTTCTGATGCCATTAGAGATGGCATCAGAACCTTGCGCAGCAAACAAGGTAAGTAGCAGAACGATGGGCAGCAGTGTTAAATATAAATGTATATACACATATTAACACATAAACATATCTGTATATAAGCATATACATATATATTTACAGGGAACACACAGTTCCCATAGTAGACCACAATGTAAAGGCACTTTTCAGTGCTGTTTTTTTTCTTACACCCTACTCCCATCAACTTTAAAGCCCCAAAACTGCCTAGTGCGGTTTTTATTTTTAATTAAAAAAACTATAATGCCCTCTATTTTGAGGACATTTGTGGCACTTTTAGAAAATAACCAGATATTGGATCTCTTGTTAATTTTCAGAGCGCTAATTGCTACCGCAAGCTTGCGGCAGCAATAACCAGCCACTTGTTGTTTAGAGACAGTTCACACTCCTGTGAAGCAGCTGTTTTATTCTTACGAGAGCGATAGTGTTCTGTATCAAATTTAAACTTATGCCAATAAAGTTATACACAACTTGCTTAAAGGGACGGTCAACACCAGAATTGTTGTTGTTTTAAAAGATAGATAATCCCTTTATTACCCATTCCCCAGTTTTGCACAACCAACACAGTTATACTTATACACGTTTTACCTCTGTAATTACCTTGTATCTAAGCCTCAGCAGACTGCCCCCTTATTTCAGTTCTTTTGACAGACTTGCAGTTTAGCCAATCAGAGCTGTCTCCATGGTAAATTCACGAGCATGAGCTCAGTGTTATCTATATGAAACACATGAACTAATGCCCTCTAGTGGTGAAAAATGATAAAAATGCATTTAGATTAGAGTCGGCTTTCAAGGTCTAAGAAATTAGCATATGAACCTCCTATGTTTAGCTTTCAACTAAGAATACCAAGAGAACAAAGCAAAATTGGTAATAAAAGTAAATTGGAAAGTTGTTTAAAATTACATGCCCTATTTAAATCATGAAAGTTTTATTTTTTTTATTTGACTGTCCCTTTAAAGTTAAAAGGTGATTCTGGGTCTAGCAAAAACACACACATATTCCGTAACATGGTTATTGCTACCGCGAGTAGCAATTATCTCTCAGAAAATTAACCAGAGATCAGATCTTTGGTTAATTTTATAAATGTGCCCCAAATGCCTTCACTATAGCTTTTTATTAATATCAATTTAGCATTTTTTTAAAATAAAAAACAACTGCACTAGGTAGTTTGGGGGCTTTAAAGTTGGTGGGAGTGGGGTGTTAGAAATAAAACGCCACTGAAAAGTGCCTTTACATTGTGGTCTATGGGAACTGTTGTTCCCAGTAAATATATATGTATATGCTTATCCATATATATATATATATATATACACACATATTAACATATAAATATATATATATATATGTTAAGAATTGTTAGCATGACTAGCGCCATCTTGTTCTTGGCCGCCATTTTGTCTTAGGCATCCATCTTGTCTAATGAATCTTTTATTATAGCAGTATTTTATTATAGCAGTTATTATGTAGTGAGAAATAATTGTATTAGTAATCTTGGCCTTGCAAAGGTTCCTGGCAAGACGCCTGGAAGACCGTTATCTAGGTAAGAGGCCCAAACGACCTTGCTTTAAGCTGAAATAGGCGCACAGATGTATTTTCGCTACTGTTATAAGAAACACTCCTTCATACTCCTCTTTCTCTCATATATTTTAATAAGCTTCTTTTGTTCATGAAATATGGTATGATATGACGCAGTCATAACGTGTCATCAAGTTAACCCTGTATGCTGTAATTGTTGGCTATAAGACATGTTGTGTGTCTTTCAATAAACAGAATCGTTTTTAGATCATTGCTGCATGGTCTGAATTCTATTCTCGTGGATATCCTCATCAAATGCATTCATTTCCAGCTGATAAGGTGTGTTCCAGGCCAAGCCCTGACTGACAAGCCCCCCTCTGAAAACAACATCTAACAATTCTGGTGTCAGCTCATGGGATTTGCACTGGGTAAGTAGATGAGTGTTTTTTACTCTACTATCCTTCTGTGAATCTGAACCTAAATTTAGTTGTTTTTTTTTTTTTTTTTAATAGGTGTTGTTAATATATGATAAAGGGGTAAGGGGATTCCTGCAGTAAAGAAAAAAGCAGGGTTGGTGCGGAGGTTCTTAGTCCTTTTCGGCACTTGTGATAATCCCTCTAGACAGGTTAATAGTCCTGTGCTAGTTTTGTAGTATTGTAGTCCTGTCTGGTGAAGCGCACAAGATAAAAATTAACATGCATTTCACAGGAGGTTATCATTCCCCCGGGCAAGATGGCATCGCTTTGTCATAATGAGTTTGAGTCTCATGTGTGTCCCTATACAATCCTATAGTAGTTTTTGTTACCTATCACTGGAAATGGATAAACTATTTGGTGCTTGCTTGCTTTTTATTGCTATTTGATTGCTGTGCTTAGAGAATATTAAGTGACTGTGCATTTTAGCATTGCTGCTCTTATTGTGCATGTAAAAATGGGGTCTGCTCATAGCAAAATATTGATAATAATGCATACAGAAAATATGTAGGAGATTGCATTTTTAATGTCTACAAAGGGGTTAACAGAAGTATTTCAGGTGGGGAGATATCCACTCTAGAAAGGAAGGGGGATTATAAACCTGTCAGCTTTGTAGATTCAACGAGAAAACTTCCTCTGTGTTAAAGAATGTTGTGGGCATAGAGGGGGGGGGGGGCACTGAGCGCACACACCAGAGCACATATTCAGAGAACGGAAAAAAAAGAGGATGTTTTTATCCATGTGTTTTTCTCAATTTGTGGGGAAAATGGCCATTCCTTGCAAATTCTGACACTATCAAATACATTTTAAATTTGGTGGAAAGTTAATCTTATTGTATTTTTAAATGTCTTTGGTATGTTATGAAATATATTTTTTCCTGAGAAGGAAAGAAAAAAGGGAGTGAATTTCTGGTATGTGAGATGAGATGAGCTTGTGTGTGTGTGTGTATCGCTGTAAAAATGACCTTGGTGCATTTTTCTTTCTGTATGGTAATTATTTAAGCTAGTTCCTTAGCTAAGAAATCAGACGTTGTAATGAGGTACTTTGAAGTTTTATTGTTACAACTTTAAAGTCATAAGCATGATTTTTAAGTATGTGTGTTATTAATAGCAGTTTTTAGTTTTAAGTGATATTTGTTGTATGCAAATATAAAAACTGTCCACCTGTTGCGGCATATAAATATATTGTTTTTGCAAGTGAACTAATTAAGGGATCTGTGAATGTGCGGATGATTGAGTGACCTTTGGTCATGTTCTGGTAAATTAAAAAGATTAACAGGTTGATTCAAGTATGTTTGCAAGATTTGTGCACGGCGTTAGAAGAAAAGATAAAATAAGGCTGTATATCATTAAATTTATCTAAAAGTATTTGGGTCCGTTTCTGTTGCAAGTAAATTAATTCAGTAGAAGTTTTAATATACATGGGTGTTACATGATAAATGATTAGTCCTTAAAGGGACAGTATACTGTAAAATTGTTTTTTATATTAATGTATTTTTAATGACTTGTGATACAAGCTGAATAGTTTAAAATATAGGGGAGGAATTGCATTACCGAGCTTATTTGTGTATATTAACCTCTTAAGGACATATGACGGAATTTTTCCGTCATAAAACAATTGAGCAAACTGAAGGCTGTGTCCTTAAAGGGTTAAGTAGCTAGTTTTGTGCTTTCAAAACACAGATGATTGCAGTGGGTTGAATTTCGGATAATTATCATATTTTATTGTGTTCCTTATCTTATATTAGTCTGTAAAACCAGAGATCAGTGCTTAGACAGAGCAATGGAAAATTGTCATTTTATTACTTAAAGGACCAGTTCACTCATGTGAAAGGAGTTCATGAGCAGCAATAACACTGTATTAGCAGTTTGCAAAATATATTTTTTGAGACCTTTCCTTGTATATATTCTTTTTAAATCTGCCGTTTAGATAGCAGATATTTACGCAGTGTAACTTAATTCTCTCTGTAATGCAAGCTAAAAAGATAAATTGCCTGCAATTTTGGTGTTGCAATCTGTGAGACTAGCAAAATAGGGAAAAGAAAAAGAGAAAATATTTAAAGGGATACAGGCAAACTGATATAAAATCTGAGATTCTAAAGAAATATTTAGAGAGAGAGAAAATGAGGTTTACTGTAAGCCTAACACTAGTATATTTAACTGTGTCAGTTTTTAATTAAAGATATTTTTTAATTTGGGTAAAATGTCCCTTATGCAATTGTTATATTTAGCTAGAGAGCTGCAAAATGGTGAATATCAAATTATAAAACAAAGGTAAATCAAATAATTGAGTATTTATTAACATTTTTGTTATGTAAAAGTATAGATTGGATTCCAGAGCTTTTCACAAATTATTTGTGCCACATCTGATTTATTTAACAGTGGATTTGCATGGTGCATGCGGGCAGGGGCTATATGGAACAGTGGCTGCACCATTGTTATCTGATCTTTCCCAAAATAGGGTACTTAGATGTTTGTGTGTTTCTTTGTAAATTTATGGTTCGGGATTTTATTTGTAAATATGCAACTGGAGTTTATTGATCATCTGCAGTGATTGCATCATTAGTATGATCTCATAGTATTGTGCATGGTAGAATTTGCAGAACCAGGGTATAGATGGTTGTTATAGGATTTTAATTATTTGTAGTGTTTTGCGAGTGCTGTGTTTCAGTGAATGAAAGTATATGTTTTGAATTTCAGGTTAATTCTGGATGTTAAAAGTTTGTGTCGGCTGTTAATGTTTTGTTTTGTGGAATGGACAATTGGTTTTAACTGTTTTCAAAGAGATTGTTATGTTTTTATTTTTCGTGATTGCGTGTGGAAGCGTGCTGTATGAATGGCATATTGCATGTTGAGGTGTATTCGATTTTGCCTGATGTTATGAATAGTATACTACATGCATGAGTGAAGTGCATGATTTGTCTTTTAGTTTCGTGTTATATTGCGTTTGCATGCCACATGGGATGTTTCACGCAAACAAGGGGGAAATATTGATAAGTATTGATGAGTATCTTTATGTGATTTGGGGGATTATTATTTTAAGTAAGAAAGTGAACCTAAAATGTTTTTATTTTTCTATTTTGTTCTTAACACAATATTTGTATTTGCAGGATGAGATCATGAAGCTATATCCAGAGATTAAAGACACTAACTGAATTATTTTTGAGTTTTTCATATTTAGGTAACATCTGTAAAGATAAAATTCCATAGTGCACTCTTCAAAAGATTGGAGATTGAATGCAAGTAAACCTTTTAAAGGGAGAGAACAAATGAAGATAACAGACCTTTTGTCAAGCTTGTTTTAACCACCATACTGCAGTAAAAGTTGCTGTACTATCTTTGGATCCATTCTTTGCTTTGCATGCTGGTACCAGCCCCAGAACTGGACTCTGGGTAATCCATGACTGTTTCCTCTGATGTGTGTCGTCAGAACATAAAGACTATCCTTCTCTGGACTGTGCCTTGCTGGTTGATATTAAGGACCTGTTATGCTGTTACAGGGTCAACCAATTAAATTAGGGGAGTATTGTTTTAACTCATTTACTTATATTTCTTGTTTTGTATGCTCTTGTATTGGTGTTATTTTCTCTTGATCATATTAGTTATAAGAAGTCATATAGTTTTGTCTACAGAAAAGCATGCCTTATTGGTATTAGTACACATTGCAATATATCAGAATATTTTAGACCCTTCAGCCTATGGAACGCAATGAGGACATGTCTCAGCTAGAAATTTATATTAATTATACAGAGAAATATTTATTTAGGGATTAGCATAATTATAGTTTATGAAAGCAATTTTTTCCCCTTTCATTAATTGGTATGTTATCTGCAATTTGAATTTGGTAATTCCAGATGTTTGTCAATGAAAGGAATTATCTTACCATAAAGATGTGTTTACCTTTAAGAGATTTTGTAGTTTTAAATGATGTTATGATTGTATTCTTTCCTCATACAGGAGTGTGAGAGAATTTAGATTAAAATAATTAGTAGAATAGCAGTGGTTATATTAGACGAGATTGCTGACTATTAGGATCATAGTTGGAGAATTATAAACATTACAGATAGTAGGTTTGCAGAATAAAGCAACACTAGGTTATTTTATTTTTAGTAGTTCCAAGTAACAGTGTAAAGAGATTAATTTTAAAGAAAATATTTTTATTGACTGTTTTATTTTTTTCATTTTGTTACAGGGCAGGCATTAGCATAGGTTTTAGCATAGCCATTCAGCCTCTTGATGGAGTCTAGCAGTTTTCACTTGTTTAGTATTCATGAAGTATCATTTAAATTGTATAGAGAAGCTGTGAATTATTCTCTGTAAAAGTATAATCAATGTATTTAGTTTGTATTATATATCAACAATGTTTTCTTGATTTTATATGGCATAGGATGAGTTAAGCTAAAGGAACTGTGATGCTTAAAAAAAGATGAAAGAAGTTTTATTTGGACATAATTGTGATTGTATCGGGGTGTGTACTCATCTTGTGCTGTTTTGTTTCCTTCTTAGACTCCTTCTGACTTGAGTGTCTGCTTGCTATGTTGATCCACTGGCTACCTTGTCTACCCCATGAACAAACCATCAGACTTCCATCATCTCCCTGCAGAAGAACACTGGATAAGCACCCTTATTGCAAATGAACTGTATGGTATTGAAGCAAAGAGTCTGAGGAAGGTGGAGCGCTCTTTAAGTTCTTAAAGTGATCAGAAGCCACCTAGAGACATTTGTGCTGTTCCCATGTCATGGTTCACTGTGGAGAGTGTATAGAGCAAAGAACTGTTGGACATATTGGGGGGTGCTAGCAATGCAGGTGGAGAAATAAAAGATGCAGCGTAGTTTGGGGGTAGATAGGGGGCTGGTTGGGTCTTTGTGCAGATAGACCAATAGTTTGGGGATGCTGGGAGGTAGACAGAGAGTATTGGAGAGGCCGCACCTATGTGCAGTGACAAATTGTGCCCTATTAGCCTATAGAATTATACCACTACATGTGAATATCTTTTCTCTATAGTATTCTCACATAGATTCACGTTACCGTAGTATTAGACCTATATTGTTGTTAAAGGCTTTCCCCGTTTTCTCTACTTTTCTATTTTTGTGTTATTCTGTTATAATAAAAGGGTGGTATGTTAGGAATTTTTAGCATGACTAGCGCCATCTTGTTCTTGGCCGCCATTTTGTCTTAGGCATCCATCTTGTCTAATGAATCTTTATTATAGCAGTTATTATGTAGTGAGAAATATGCTGATGTTAGTAACAATTGTATTCTTGGCCTTGCAAAGGTTCCTGGCAAGATGCCTGGAAGACCGTTATCTAGGTAAGAGGCCCAAAGGACCTTGCTTTAAGCTAAAATAGGCGCGCAGATGTATTTTCGCTACTGTTATAAGAAACACTCCTTCATACTCCTCTTTCTCTCATATATTTTAATAAGCTTCTTTTGTTCATGAAATATGGTATGATATGACGCAGTCATAATGTGTCATCAAGTTATGTGTCATAATGTGTCATCAATGTGTGGAAAGGTGATAACTAAGCGCCAACTATATAACGCAACAGACCTCCAGCTCTAATAAATTGGCACCTAGTTGCCAAGGGTGGATTCAATTTTAAGATTGGATATCAGAGCGCCAAACAACGTAGGCAGGGTCTATGGGCAGATAGTCAAATACCAAAGGTAACAATAGGTTGAAATAAGTGATTTAATACATAAGATAAAAAAGTTGGTACATTTAAAATTATACAACAATTAGTCATGGATCCATGTTACACTTTAAAATATATATTGGAACACTTGGAACAATTTAAAAATGCTTGTAGAACAATTTATAACAACAACGAAAAATCTAACAAATAATGTCTATCGCATAAAACTTAAATTCTAATATGTGAATGCTAGGAGCGCTTATGCACACTCTATTTATAAAAACAATGGGTTACAATGCACAGGTGGATAGATTCCAGGTTGCTTGAAACCGGTGGGTGTGAAATGTAAGTGGCTCTGAATTGGGGTTTTGCCTATGTGTTTATCCAAAATTATGTAAATCCTAACAGGTGGACAAAAAAATGTTACAGGAATGTCTAGAACCTGAATTCAAAATATAACACCTGAGGTTGTGCCTATGTGTTTATCCAAAAAGGGTGTAAATCCTAACAAGTGAAAAAATGTGAGAAAAATATTGCAGGGGTGTGTGAACCTTATTTTCAAAATAAACAATGAATTCAAAATAAAACGATATACAAGTGAATTTTTGACAAATCAACTAATGCAAACATAAAGCATAAATAGAACCAAATAAAAACAACAGCACAACTTTAACGTGTGTTCAAATGTGTTTCTGCTTGCAAACTGTGATGTGAACAAATATCTATTATAAACACTGAATAGTGGCAAAACTTTGTGATTGGATTGAAATTGAACACAGGCTCTAAATTGATACCCTAAAATACAAATCTAAAGGGCTCAGAGTTGCTGAGCTGGATATAAGGGACTTGCTCAAAGAGCCTCAAGATGTTAATTAAAAGAGACCATATAACAACAGTGGGTTAAAAAACGGATGATATAACATAAAATGCTTAAAAGTCCAAATAAATATTCAAATTGGATAATAAGAATCTTGCTATAGTCTGTCTCAATATGGATCCCAACTGCTGATTATGTAGAAATCTTCTTGGGCGATAGTTAACAAATAATTCCAACTTGCAATGTTGTCCCTTACCTGCCAATAAAGGAAAGGCAAACAATAGTGCAGATGGCTTCTTAATGTGATCACAATTAAAATACTCCTTACCAGTCATCCGGTTTCGGTCTCCACTGACCTTTCTCAAGACTGGTTTGGGGTAAGGACCTAGACTGTTATATACCTTGCTGATTAACAGGTGACATTAACCCCTGTGTAGTAGAACAGGACGTGAAAACAACAATCTTCTTTTTCTCCTGGGTTAGAGAGAACGTAGCAAAGCTTTTAGTTACCCAGGCAATCTGCTTGTTTTTTCAGACTCAGCTAAAATAATATGAGCATTGTCAAAAATAAAAATTATGTAGATTTGTTTATAAAAAATGACCGTTTAAAACACTTTGTGAAATGTCAAAAAAATGTGTCAAAAAAATTGTCCGTTTAAAACACTTGTAAAGTATCCATTTAAAACATCTGTTTCTATATTTATACTTTCTTAGGCCTAGATTTAGAGTTGGGCGGAAGCCGTGAAAACCAGCGTTAGAGGCTCCTAACGCTGGTTTTTACCGCCCTCTGGTATTTGGAGTCAGTCAGGAAAGGGTCTAACGCTCACTTTCCAGCCGCGACCTTTCCATACCGCAGATCCCCTTACGTCAATTGCGTATCCTATCTTTTCAATGGGATCTTTCTAACGCCGGTATTTAGAGTCGTGGCTGAAGTGAGCTTTAGAAATCTAACGACAAAACTCCAGCCGCAGAAAAACGTCAGTAGTTAAGAGCTTTCTGGGCTAATAAAAGCTCTTAACTACTGTGCTCTAAAGTACACTAACACCCATAAACTACCTATGTACCCCTAAACCGAGGTCCCCCCACATCGGCGCCACTCGATTAAATATTTTTAACCCCTAATCTGCCGACCGCCACCTACGTTATACTTATGTACCCCTAATCTGCCCCCCTCAACGTCGCCTCCATCTGCCTACACTTATTAACCCCTAATCTGCCGAGCGGACCGCACCGCTACTATAATAAAGTTATTAACCCCTAATCCGCCTCACTCCCGCCTCAATAACCCTATAATAAATAGTATTAACCCCTAATCTGCCCTCCCTAACATCGCCGACACCTAACTTCAATTATTAACCCCTAATCTGCCGACCGAATCTCGCCGCTACTGTAATAAATGGATTAACCCCTAAAGCTAAGTCTAACCCTAACACTAACACCCCCCTAAGTTAAATATAATTTAAATATAACGAAATAAATTAACTCTTATTAAATAAATTATTCCTATTTAAAGCTAAATACTTACCTGTAAAATAAACCCTAATATAGCTACAATATAAATTATAATTATATTATAGCTATTTTAGGATTTATATTTATTTTACAGGTAACTTTGTATTTATTTTAACCAGGTACAATAGCTATTAAATAGTTAAGAACTATTTAATAGCTAAAATAGTTAAAATAATTACTAAATTACCTGTAAAATAAATCCTAACCTAAGTTACAATTACACCTAACACTACACGATCAATAAATTAATTAAATAAAATACCTACAATTATCTACAATTAAACCTAACACTACACTATCAATAAATTAATTAAATACAATATCTACAAATAAATACAATGAAATAAACTAACTAAAGTACAAAAAATAAAAAAGAACTAAGTTACAAAAAATAAAAAAATATTTACAAACATTAGAAAAATATTACAACAATTTTAAACTAATTACACCTACTCTAAGCCCCCTAATAAAATAACAAAGCCCCCAAAATAAAAAAATGCCCTACCCTATTCTAAATTAAAAAAGTTCAAAGCTCTTTTACCTTACCAGCCCTGAACAGGGCCCTTTGCGGGACATGCCCCAAAGAATTCAGCTCTTTTGCCTGTAAAAAAAACACATACAATACCCACCCCCAACATTACAACCCACCACCCACATACCCCTAATCTAACCCAAACCCCCCTTAAATAAACCTAACACTAAGCCCCTGAAGATCATCCTACCTTATCTTCACCATGCCAGGTTCACCGATCCGTCCTCGGAAGTCTTGATCCAAGACTCGGAAGTGTTGATCCAAGCCCAAGCGGGGGGCTGAAGAGTGACGTCCATCCTCGGGCTGAAGTCTGGATCCAAGCGGCGGCTGAAGAAATCCATCATCGGGCTGAAGTCGGAAGTCCATCATCAGGATGAAGTCTTCTATCAAGCAGCATCTTCAATCTTCTTTCTTCCGGAGCGGAGCCATCTTCTTCCCAGCCGATGCGGATCAACACTTCCGAGGCTTGGATCAAGACTTCCGAGGACCGATCGGTGAACCTGGTATGGTGAAGATAAGGTATTTATTTGTATTTATTTGTAGATATTGTATTTAATTAATTTATTGATAGTGTAGTGTTAGGTTTAATTGTAGATAATTGTAGGTATTTTATTTAATTAATTTATTGATCGTGTAGTGTTAGGTTTAATTGTAACTTAGGTTAGGATTTATTTTACAGGTAATTTTGTAATTATTTTAACTATTTTAGCTATTAAATAGTTCTTAACTATTTAATAGCTATTGTACCTGGTTAAAATAAATACAAAGTTACCTGTAAAATAAATATAAATGCTAAAATAGCTATAATATAATTATAATTTATATTGTAGCTATATTAGGGTTTATTTTACAGGTAAGTATTTAGCTTTAAATAGGAATAATTTATTTAATAAGAGTTAATTTATTTCGTTAGATTTAAATTATATTTAACTTAGGGGGGTGTTAGTGTTAGGGTTAGACTTAGCTTTAGGGGTTAATCCATTTATTAAAGTAGCGGCGAGATTCGGTCGGCAGATTAGGGGTTAATAATTGAAGTTAGGTGTCGGCGATGTTAGGGAGGGCAGATTAGGTGTTAATACTATTTATTATAGGGTTATTGAGGCGGGAGTGAGGCGGATTAGGGGTTAATAACTTTATTATAGTAGCGGTGCGGTCCGCTCGGCAGATTAGGGGTTAATAAGTGTAGGCAGGTGGAGGCGACATTGAGGGAGGCAGATTAGGGGTTAATAAATATAATATAGGGGTCGGCGGTGTTAGGCACAGCAGATTAGGGGTACATAGCTATAATGTAGGTGGCAGCGGTATACGGAGCGGCAGATTAGGGGTTAATAATAATATGCAGGGGTCAGCGATAGCGGGGGCGGCAGATTAGGGGTTAATAAGTGTAAGGTTAGGGGTGTTTAGACTCGGGGTTCATGTTAGGGTGTTAGGTGCAGACTTAGGAGGTGTTTCCGCATAGCAAACAATGGGGCTGCGTTAGGAGCTGAACGCTGCTTTTTTGCAGGTGTTAGTTTTTTTTTCAGCTCCAACAGCCCCATTGTTTTCTATGGAGGAATCGTGCACGAGCACGTTTTTTAAGCTGGCCGCGTCCGTAAGCACCGCTGGTATCGAGAGTTGAAGTTGCGGTAAATATGCTATACGCTCCTTTTTTGGAGCCTAACGCACCTATTCTGTGAACTCTAAATACCAGCGCGCGTAGCTAACGCACCCCTTTGGCCGCAAAACTCTAAATCTAGGCGTATATAAATGATCAAACTTTATGATGCATATTAGGTTATTATTTACTACTGCATATATTGTATTCTTGTCGAATTATTTATGTATCTATTGGCCATGTTGTAATACCTAGCACTCATAGGTTCTAATTTGAGGGCTCAAGCCAGAATGTATGTGCTATTGGCTGATTTAGGGGTGTGTTAAATTCCTGCAATCTGATTGCTTGACTGTGTTTAATGTGCTTCCTTAGCACTATAGACAAGCTGTAAAAGCCTTGACAAAACAAACAAACCGAATTTCTTACATCCTTGCTTCCCTCATAAATAATCATTCGCTATGATCATTATTTAACAGAGGGATTCTAGTTTCTATGTATGAAGCGCATAGCTGATAAATGAGATTTCCAACAGGGTATAATATATTTTATATATGACAAAAGCTTAACAATTTCAGGTTAGTGTAGGAGTGTAGTGTGTTTAATGTACAATTTAAGGTTAAAATTACATACTCAAATGAAAATCGTGTTTCTGAATGACCTATTATGATTATGTGATTTCCTTCAGGTTAACATACTGTTTAAGACAAACAAGCAGAGACAGAAAAAATAAATAAAATAAAAAAAAATCTTGTGCTTTTAACATATAGAGTAAACGGAGATACACATTTACAACTCAAATCTAAGGTTTATATACTCTCTTTTATTGCTATGGTATTTGAAACTGACCCATAGGTCCCTTGGAAATCTGTTTAAGGTAGGGATTGCTTGTATTGTTCTATATACAATATGCAAATGGTCTAGACTACTTGTTGATTCTATTAGTTTGGGAGCTGATATGGTTCTGACTGCAATACTCATAATGGATAGAGGATAAGTATTTCCTCTAAACTAAACTTAGATATCCAAACCTGGTGAAGAGAAAATATAAATAAAAAATATATATAAAAAATATATATAAAAATAAAGTATATATATGATTAAAACTATCTTCTAACGTCACTTGCATATTATTATTACTCGGCTAGATTTAGAGTTTTGTCGGTAACGACCCGTGTATCTAACATTGGCTTTTTTCTGGCCGCACCTTTAAAATAACTCTGGTATTGAGAGTCCACAGAATGGCTGCGTTAGGCTCCAAAAAAGGAGCGTACAGCATATTTAACGCCACTGCAACTCTCGATACCAGAGTTGCTTACGGACGCGGCCAGCCTCAAAAACGTGCTCGTGCACGATTCCCCCATAGAAAACAATGGGGCTGTTTGAGCTGAAAAAAAACCTAACACCTGCAAAAAAGCCGCGTTCAGCTCCTAGCGCAGCCCCATTGTTTCCTATGGGGAAACACTTCCTACGTCTGCACCTAACACTCTAACATGTACCCCGAGACTAAACACCCCTAACCTTACACTTATTAACCCCTAATCTGCTGCCCCCGCTATCGCTGACCCCTGTATATTATTTTTAACCCCTAATCTGCCGCTCCGTAAACCGCCGCTACTTACATTATCCCTATGTACCCCTAATCTGCTGCCCCTAACACCGCCGACCCCTATATTATATTTATTAACCCCTAATCTGCCCCCCACAACGTCGCCTCCACCTGCCTACACTTATTAACCCCTAATCTGCCGAGCGGACCGCACCGCTATTATTATAAAGTTATTAACCCCTAATCCGCCTCAGTAACCCTATAATAAATAGTATTAACCCCTAATCTGCCCTCCCTAACATCCCCGACACCTAACTTCAATTATTAACCCCTAATCTGCCGACTGGAGCTCACCGCTATTCTAATAAATGTATTAACCCCTAAAGCTAAGTCTAACCCTAACACTAACACCCCCCTAAATTAAATATAATTTTAATCTAACGAAATTAATTAACTCTTCTTAAATAAATTATTCCTATTTAAAGCTAAATACTTACCTGTAAAATAAATCCTAATATAGCTACAATATAAATTATAATGATATTATAGCTATTTTAGGATTTATATTAATTTTACAGGTAACTTTGTATTTATTTTAACCAGGTAAAATAGCTATTAAATAGTTAAGAACTATTTAATAAGCTAAAATAGTTAAAATAATTACAAATTTACCTGTAAAATAAATCCTAACCTAAGTTACAATTAAACCTAACACTACACTATCAATAAATAAATTAAATAAAATACCTACAATTATCTACAATTAATCCTAACACTACACTATCAATAAATAAATTAAATACAATTCCTACAAATAAATACAATGAAATAAACTAACTAAAGTACAAAAAATAAAAAAGAACTAAGTTACAAAAAATAAAAAAATATTTACAAACATTAGAAATATATTACAACAATTTTAAACTAATTACACCTACTCTAAGCCCCCTAATAAAATAACAAAGCCCCCAAAATAAAAAAATGCCCTACCCTATTCTAAATTACTAAAGTTCAAAGCTCTTTTACCTTACCAGCCCTGAACAGGGCCCTTTGCGGGGCATGCCCCAAGAAGTTCAGCTCTTTTGCCTGTAAAAAAAACCATGCAATACCCCCCCCAACATTACAACCCACCACCCACATACCCCTAATCTAACCCAAACCCACCTTAAATAAACCTAACACTAAGCCCCTGAAGATCTCCCTACCTTGAGTCGTCTTCACCCAGCCGAGCCAAATTCTTCATCCAAGCGGAGCAAGAAGAGGTCCTCCATCCAGTAGAAGTCTTCATCCAAGCGGGGCAGAAGAGGTCTTCCATCCGATTGAAGTCTTCATCCAAGCGGAATCTTCTATCGTCATCCATCCGGAGCGGAGCGGCAGCATCCTGAAGACCTCCGACGCGGAACATCCATCCTGGCCGACGACTGAACGACGAATGACGGTTCCTTTAAATGTCGTCATCCAAGATGGCGTCCCTCGATTTCCGATTGGCTGATAGGATTCTATCAGCCAATCGGAATTAAGGTAGGAATATTCTGATTCCGCTTGGATGAAGCCAATCAGAATCAAGTTCAATCCGATTGGCTGATCCAATCAGCCAATCGGATTGAACTTGATTCTGATTGGCTGATTCCATAAGCCAATCGGAATATTCCTACCTTAATTCCGATTGGCTGATAGAATCCTATCAGCCAATCGGAATTCGAGGGACGCCATCTTGGATGACGTCATTTAAAGGAACCGTCATTCGTCGTTCAGTCGTCGGCCAGGATGGATGTTCCGCGTCGGAGGTCTTCAGGATGCTGCCACTCCGCTCCGGATGGATGACGATAGAAGATTCCGCTTGGATGAAGACTTCAATCGGACGGAAGACCTCTTCTGCCCCGCTTGGATGAAGACTTCTACCGGATGGAGGACATCTTCTTGCTCCGCTTGGATGAAGAATTTGGCTCGGCTGGGTGAAGACGACTCAAGGTAGGAAGATCTTCAGGGGCTTAGTGTTAGGTTTATTTAAGGGGGGTTTGGGTTAGATTAGGGGTATGTGGGTGGTGGGTTGTAATGTTGGGGGGGGGTATTGTATGTTTTTTTTTACAGGCAAAAGAGCTGAACTTCTTGGGGCATGCCCCGCAAAGGGCCCTGTTCAGGGCTGGTAAGGTAAAAGAGCTTTGAACTTTAGTAATTTAGAATAGGGTAGGGCATTTTTTTATTTTGGGGGGCTTTGTTATTTTATTAGGGGGCTTAGAGTAGGTGTAATTAGTTTAAAATTTTTGTAATATATTTCTAATGTTTGTAAATATTTTTTTATTTTTTGTAACTTAGTTCTTTTTTATTTTTTGTACTTTAGTTTATTTCATTGTATTTATTTGTAGGAATTGTATTTAATTTATTTATTGATAGTGTAGTGTTAGGTTTAATTGTAGATAATTATAGGTAGTTTATTTAATTTATTTATTGATAGTGTAGTGTTAGGTTTAATTGTAACTTAGGTTAGGATTTATTTTACAGGTAAATTTGTAATTATTTTAACTATTTTAGCTATTAAATAGTTCTTAACTATTTAATAGCTATTGTACCTGGTTAAAATAAATACAAAGTTACCTGTAAAATAAATATTAATCCTAAAATAGCTATAATATCATTATAATTTATATTGTAGCTATATTAGGATTTATTTTACAGGTAAGTATTTAGCTTTAAATAGGAATAATTTATTTAAGAAGAGTTAATTAATTTCGTTAGATTAAAATTATATTTAACTTAGGGGGGTGTTAGTTAGGGTTAGACTTAGCTTTAGGGGTTAATACATTTATTAGAATAGCGGTGAGCTCCAGTCGGCAGATTAGGGGTTAATACTATTTATTATAGGGTTAGTGAGGCGGATTAGGGGTTAATAACTGTATTATAGTAGCGGTGTGGTCCGCTCGGCAGATTAGGGGTTAATAAGTGTAGGCAGGTGGAGGCGACGTTGAGGGGGGCAGATTAGGGGTTAATAAATATAATATAGGGGTCGGCGGTGTTAGGGGAAGCAGATTAGGGTTACATAGCTACAATGTAGGTGGCGGCTCTTTGCGGTCGGCAGATTAGGGGTTAATTATTGTAGGTAGCTGGCTGCGACGTTGTGGGGGGCAGGTTAGGGGTTAACAAATATAATATAGGGGTCGGCGGTGTTAGGGGCAGCAGATTAGGGTTACATAGCTATAATGTAGGTGGTGGCTCTTTGCGGTCGGCAGATTAGGGGTTAATTATTGTAGGTAGCTGGCTGCGACGTTGTGGGGGGCAGGTTAGGGGTTAATAAATATAATATAGGGGTCGGCGGTGTTAGGGGCAGCAGATTAGGGGTACATAAGTATAACGTAGGTGGCGGTCGGCAGATTAGGGGTTAAAAAAAATTAATCGAGTGTCGGCGATGTGGGGGGGCCTCGGTTTAGGGGTACATAGGTAGTTTATGGGTGTTAGTGTAGTTTAGAGCACAGTAGTTAAGAGCTTTATGAACCGGCGTTAGCCCAGAAAGCTCTTAACTACTGACTTTTTTCTGCGGCTGGAGTTTTGTCGTTAGATTTCTAACTCTCACTTCAGACACGACTCTAAATACCGGAGTTAGAAAGATCCCATTGAAAAGATAGGATACGCAATTGACGTAAGGGGATCTGCGGTATGGAAAAGTCGCGGCTGAAAAGTGAGCGTTAGACCCTTTTTTGAATGACACCAAATACCGGCGGTAGCCTAAAACCAGCGTTAGGAGCCTCTAACGCTGGTTTTCACGGCTACCGCCAAACTCCAAATCTAGGCCACTGTTTGTTAGATCCAAAGCAAAACTAGTCTCATAATTGATACTTCTATCTTTCATAAATGAGGTAATTCTAGATTGGTTACAACTTTAGGGTCTCTATTGGCTATACTACACAGGTCTTAGGTGTGGACTACCAATAGGATTGTTATAAAGCAGCTAAATAGAAGATTAAATAGCAGTTCAAATATAGATATAATTGAAGTATAAGTCCTGTTGTGATTCCCACAGATTAATTGGTGTTTATATCCTCTAGAATTATCATATAACTAAAGGATTATATCAATACTTAAAAAGGCAGCTTCTCATAAAGGGAACAGGGTAGGCAGAGTTTATATGTCCTTACGGGCAGGTCTAATCATTATTAAGTTATTATTATTTATATTTATATGTTAAGAGATAGGTGAAAGGATTTTTTTTTGTTTTCTGTCTCTGCTTTTTTGTCTTAAACAGTATGTTAACCTGAAGGAAATCACATAATCATAATAGGTCAGTCAGAAACACGATTTTCATTTGAGTATGTAATTTTAACCTTAAGTTGTACATTAAACACACTACACTCAGCCTGAAATTGTTAAGCTTTTGTCATATATAAAATATATTATACCCTGTTGGAAATCTCATTTATCAGCTATGCGCTTAATACATAGAAACTAGAATCCCTCTGTTAAATAATGATCATAGCGAATGATTATTTATGAGGGAAGCAAGGATGTAAGAAATTCGGTTTGTTTGTTTTGTCAAGGCTTTTACTGTCTATATTGCTAAGGAAGCACATTAAACACAATCAAGCAATCAGATTGCAGGAATTTAACACACCCCTAAATCAGCCAATAGCACATACATTCTGGCTTAAGCCCTCAAATTAGAACCTATGAGTGCTAGGTATTACAGCATGGCCAATAGATACATAAATAATTCGACAAGAATACAATATATGCAGTAGTAAATAATAACCTAATATGCATCGTAAAGTTTCATCATTTATTAAGTATAAATATAGAAACAGATGTTTTAACCTCTTAAGGACATATGACGGAATATTTCCGTCATAAAACAATTGAGCAAACTGAAAGCTGTGTCCTTAAAGGGTTAAATGGATACTTTACAAGTGTTTTAAACGGTCATTTTTTATAAACAAATCTACATAATTTTTATTTTTGACAATGCTCATATTATTTTAGCTGAGTCTGAAAAAACAAGCAGATTGCCTGGGTAACTAAAAGCTTTGCTATGTTCTCTCTAACCCAGGAGAAAAAGAAGATTGTTGTTTTCACGTCCTGTTCTACTACACAGGGGTTAATTTCACCTGTTAATCAGCAAGGTATATAACAGTCTAGGTCCTTACCCCAAACCAGTCTTGAGAAGGGTCAGTGGAGACCGAAACCGGTTGACTGGTAAGGAGTATTTTGTGATCACATTAAGAAGCCATCTGCACTATTGTTTGCCTTTCCTTTATTGGCAGGTAAGGGACAACATTGCAAGTTGGAATTATTTGTTAACTACTGCCCAAGAAGATTTCTACATAATCAGCAGTTGGGATCCATATTGAGACAGACTATAGCAAGATTCTTATTATCCAATTTGAATATTTATTTGGACTTTTAAGCATTTTATGTTATATCATCCGTTTTTTAACCCACTGTTGTTATATGGTCTCTTTTAATTAACATCTCAAGGCTCTTTGAGCAAGTCCCTTATATCTAGCTCAGCAACTCTAAGCCCTTTAGATTTGTATTTTAGGGCATCAATTTAGAGCCTGTGTTCAATTTCAATCCAATCACAAAGTTTTGCCACTATTCAGTGTTTATAACAGATATTTGTTCACATCACATCACAGTTTGCAAGCAGAAACACATTTGAACACACGTTAAAGTTGTGCTGTTGTTTTTATTTGGTTCTATTTATGCTTTATGTTTGCATTAGTTGATTTGTCAAAAATTCACTTGTATATTGTTTATTTTGAATTCATTGTTTATTTTGAAAATAAGGTTCAGACACCCCTGCAATATTTTTCTCAAATCTTTTCACTTGTTAGGATTTACACCCTTTTTGGATAAACACATAGGCACAACCTCAGGTCTTATATTTTGAATTCAGGTTCTAGACATTCCTGTAACATTTTTTTGTCCACCTGTTAGGATTTACATAATTTTGGATAAACACATAGGCAAAACCCCCAATTCGGAGCCACTTACATTTCACACCCACCGGTTTCAAGCAACCTGGAATCTATCCACCTGTGCATTGTAACCCATTGTTTTTATAAATAGAGTGTGCATAAGCGCTCCTAGCATTCACATATTAGAATTTAAGTTTTATGCGATAGACATTATTTGTTAGGTTTTTGTTGTTATTAATTGTTCTACAAGCATTGTTAAATTGTTCCAAGTGTTTCAATATATATTTTAAAGTGTAACATGGATCCATGACTAATTGTTGTATAATTTTAAATGTACCAACTTTTTTATCTTATGTATTAAATCATATTATTTCAACCTATTGTTACCTTTGGTATTTGACTATCTGCCCATAGACCCTGCCTACGTTGTTTGGCGCTCTGATATCCAATCTTATAATGTGTCATCAAGTTAACCCTGTATGCTGTAATTGTTGGCTATAAGATATGTTGTGTGTCTTTCAATAAATAGAATAGTTTTTAGATCATTGCTGCATGGTCTGAATTCTATTCTCGTGGATATCCTCATCAAATACATTCATTTACAGCTGATAAGGTGTGTTCCAGGCCAAGCTCTGACTGACACGGTCCCCCTCTGAAAACAACACCTAACAAAAAAAATATATATATTCAGTTTAGCGTTCCCCTTGTAGTCTAGCCCCTTATTAGGAGAGCACCCACAGTTAGTTTTCAGAAAACGTTTCTTTAAAAAAAAAAAAAAAATGAAGTGAAACTTTATTTTGTCTGTTAATACTGGGACATATGAGGCTGCAGCATTAATAAGCCATGAGACTCTTTGGTGACATTGCTTTGCCATCCTCAGTTCTGAGTGACCCAACCCACTGGGAGACCCCTGATAAGTTCAACCCAGAGCTTTTTTTTAATGATATGAGTCAGCTCTGGACATGACCAGCACTTATGGGGGCATATTTATCAAGCTCCGAATGGAGCTTGATGCCCCGTGTTTCTGGCGAGCCTGCAGGCTCGCCAGAAACAGCAGTTATGAAGTAGCGGTCACAAAGACCACTGCTCCCAGTGATGTGCAGTCACTAGAGGCAGGTGAGGCAGAGCTTCACCTCTCATATGGGCAAAAATAAATATTTTTTTTTATTGGCTTTAAAAAAAATAAAAAAATTGCTATTTTTTTTCCCCCAGCCTTTTTTTTTTCACAGCTACATGTTGTGCAATGGAGAGGCACAAGCAGGTCTGCCCACCATTACACAACATGCTGCGCCATCTACTGGATTAACGTGGTTAAGCTCATTGCATGGCCCATTATCTGCTTATTTGAGGCAGTCCTATTTGGGCTGACCCAATCCAGTGAGAGGCATTAGTAAGTGGAATTTAGGGTTGGGGTTGGATGTTAAATCATATAAAACAAAACAAAAACGGAAAAAAAAACAACTTTCATTTATTTTGTTGCTGTCCTGTGAAGTTGACAGCTTTGCTAAAGTGAAAAAGAGAGTTCTGTTCTTCCCCTCTAAGTGCAGTGGAATGTTCCACTGTCACTTCCTGAATCCTTACAGAGCAGGAAAGGGAGAAAGGCAGAGAGAGCAGTGTTTCACCCACATTTTATTGTAGTAAGTGCTGCAGCCGTAGATTTTACTGAAATGGATTCTGTTAGTGAAAATGATAATTTAATGAATGTGGTTTAGTGTTTTTGTTGAATTGTGTTCAGATACAGCTCATTAACAGGGGGGACAGTAAGTGAGCATAACCCAATACTTACAGGAAGTCAAAGGGTCAATTCAGATTTAAATCCATAATTTAAAACCCAGAGTTTGAAGTTAAGTGTGCAGTGTCCACATTATTTAAATTAAAGTTTTTGACATTGAATATTGCTAAGCCTCCCTTTTTCATGGTTATTTGATTTAATTTGGTACAAACTCCATATATGTTATGTCTGTTCAGTCAGAGGATGCAGTATCTATTTTTATTTTTCTCTGTCTCCATTTATTTAAAGACTGCTGTTAACTTGTAATTCACAAATCAATTGAAAGATGTTGCATTGTGTTTTTAATATGTGCTGCTTTTATACAAGTTTATATTAATAAAAAGGAGATAATGAGTCATTTAAAAAATATATGTAATTATTGCAGTTAAATGTTTTTAGAAATAATGCCACTGTAAAGTAACTGGATAAACACATAGTCAAAGGGAGACATTTTAAATTAAACTTTCATGATTGAGGTAGAACATGATATTTTGCCAATTTTTTTTTTTTTTATTATTTGAACTGAAGGAAATTAACATTTAAAGCAATAATGAACCTACATTTATTCTTTCATGCTTCAGATAGAGCATGCAATTTTTTTTTTTTATTGTTTTATTTATAATCCAAGTCACTGTCCAAAAACAATATCAACCATTTTGAAAACATGGCATAATCAAAAGATACAATAAATTTGACAACATAGTACTATGTTCATTTATACATGTAGTTAAATTTAGGCTAATCATCACATTAATGAACACAAACATTTTATTTTCCTACAATGCTTGGAGTTTTTGATTTTCAGTGTAACCCCCCCCCCCCTTGTCCCCCCCCCCCCATGCGAAGAGAAAACATAACAAAAAAAAAAAAAAAAAAAAAACTTTACCAGTTCCCTAATAGAACAATTTCTGTATTTCTAAAGGGGAAGATTATATAATCTATTTCTGCAGCCGGAAAGATTTTTAAGAAGGCAGCCCATTTATCAAAGAACCTTTTAATGTCTTGTTCATTATTTATATCCGCGTTTCTCTGGTCTAAAATGCATTGTTTTTTCATGCAGTTTTTAATTTCAGTAATGCTTGGCATTGCATGACTTTTCCACTTCTTACAGATTAAATACCTGGTAGCAAGAATAGCGGAGATTATTATTTTTTCATCAGTTTGCTTACCAGGCTCTTCCTTAAGGCAGAGTATTATCTGATATATTGTCAAAGAGACATAGCCTATCTTAAGCACCTTTTTTAGCCAGTATTCGAGCCTAGCCCAGAGATTTTTAATCTTTGGACAATACCAAAACATATGTATTAAATCAGCTGCCTGATACGAACATTTAGGACATTTATTAAACCCTACATTCACACATTTGAAACCTCTCTCGGGGGTAAAATATGCCCCATGAAGGAGCTTAACATGTGCCTCCCTCCAAGTTGCAGAGAGCGTTACTTGTGCAATTTTTTTAATTGACAATTGAATAGTTTTAGACTCAATATTACTCTGAGGGATTGCTGTATTCCAGTAGAGGGCAATCTTTGCCAGTACCGGTTCTCCTTTATTTGTACCCAGAAGGTGATAACATGGTGCAATTGACATATGACCATTTCTTGTTAGAGCAAGCCAATCATCGAGTTTACCTAGTCCCCATTCCCAACCAGCTTTCTTAACTAGGTCCTGTGCAAAATGCCTTAATTGCAAATACGCAAAGAAGTCTTTATTGGGCAAATCAAAATCTCTTTTTAATTCCTGGAATGTTTTGATATATTTTCTCTCTTTATCAATTATTTGGTATACCTTGGTTAACCCCCGATTATGCCATTTCCTAAAGACTTCGGAATGCAATCCTGATTGAAAAATAGGGTTACCTATTATAGGCAAAAGACAGGTAGCACTATTATTAATTGAAAGAAAGGTTACTATCTTGTGCCAAGCTTTAAGTGGGTTAAGAATTGTTTTAAATCGTTTAATTTCTGAGGGGATTTCTTTAGGTACTAAGTGTATTAATGCAGATAGAGAATATGGGTAGCAGACACTGGTCTCGAGATAATTATTCAAGACATAGTTATTAGATGAGATCCAGTCTGTTACAACACGAGCCAGAAAGGAGAGGTTATATAGCCTTATGTCTGGTAAGGCAAGACCACCATCCTTTCTTGGTATTGAAAGTTTCATAAGAGATATCTTTGACCTCTTATTCTGCCATAAGAACTGTATAAGTGAAGTATTGATTGAACGTATATCCTTACCTAATAGAATTATTGGTGTATTTTGAAGTATATATAAAAGTTTTGGAAGAAGAGCCATTTTAAAAAGGGCAATCCTTCCAGAAAGTGATATTGGGAGATTTTGCCATAACAAAAGCTTTTCTTTGATCATTTTTACTACTGGGGGTATATTCAATGTATAGAGATCTACGGACCTTGTCGGAATATGAATCCCTAGATATTTAAAAGAATCTTTTACTTGGCGAAAAGGAGTTTCTAATATTGAAGTTTTATTTTTCCTGAGCCACACTATCTCTGATTTTGTCATATTTACTTTGTATCCAGAGAATGTACCAAATTGTTCCAAGATCTGAAAAAGTTTTGGTAAGTTCAGTTTGGTGTTAGCCAAATAAAGCAGCAGATCATCAGCATACAGACCGATTTTTATTTCGCAGTTACGAATTTTTATACCATCCAAATGATGGCGTATTTTAATTGCTAGAGGTTCAATGGAAATATTAAATAAGAGCGGGGAAAGAGGACAGCCCTGCCTTGTTCCTCTACCTAACAAGATAGAGGGGGAAATGTTGTTATTCACTATCAATCTTGTAGATGGGTGTTTATATAGATTTTCGATAAATTCAAGAAAATTACCTCTGATGCCAAATTGTCTTAACGATGTTTTGATATGTTCGTAAAATATTGAATCAAAGGCTTTTTCAGCATCTAAGGAAATAATAGCAAGGTCAGGTATGTCCTCCCCCCCGCTAGTTAAATTAGATAGTACCTCAAAATATTCTGTCACCAATAGGGCTTCCCTAATTTTTGAGGCTGAGTTGCGGTTATTTAGAAAACCTGCTTGATCAGTATGTATAATTTCTGAGAGGGGTCTTTGAAGTCTAGATGCTAGAATTGCAGTAAGAATTTTGTAATCTGAATTTAACAGTGCAATTGGTCTGTAGGATTCCTTGTATTCAGGGTTTTTTCCGCCTTTTAATATCAAAGTTGTGTAAGAATTGGTAAATGAAGAGGGGATCATTTTACCACTAATAAAGAAGCTGTTAAAGAGCGTGCAAAGATGTGGGGTGGCTTCACCAATCAGGATCTTATAGAATTCACTAGGCAAGCCATCTGGACCTGCTGCTTTATTTGAGGCAAGCTTGGATATTACTTTCTCTATTTCTTCTATGGAAATAGGGACATTGAGGCTATCAGCCATTTCTGATGTGACAGTAGGATACGTGATATCTCTCCAAAAGTCATCAGATGTATGCGTATCACTTGTTTTAAATGAATATAATTCCTGGTAATATTCATTAAATGCAGCTAGTATGTCTTCGGCTTTAGAAAGCTGAAGACCTTTATTATACAATTTGTCTATGATTGGTTGTTTTTTCTCATTTTTTATTAATTTGGCCAGCATCTTACCTGATTTATTACCATATTTATATAGCTTAGCCTGCATTTTTAATTCCTTTTGAGTTTCTTGCAGTAAAACAAAAGTATCCCTTTCATTTTTTGCTTTAACGTATTTTGCCCAATTTAAGGGGGTTTTGTCAAGCAGATAATGATTATAAGTGTTAGTTAAACATTGGCATGATTCTCTTTCTCTAGATCGAATTTTCTTATGCAGGGCTGAGCTATATGAAATTATTTCGCCTCTCATTACTGCTTTTGCAGTGTCCCAAAATACTTCAGGGCGGTTTAAATAGTCTTTATTAAAATGTACAAATTCCTTATATCTATTTATAAGCCAGTTCTTGAATTTTACCTCAGTCGTCAGATAGTAGGGAAAAAAGAAACGTGTTGCAGCAGAATACAAATGTGAAAGCTGAAACTCAAGTACAATCGGTGCATGATCTGAAAGAAATATTGGTCCTATATCTGTTTTTACCCCTCTCATCACCATACGTTCATCAATTAGAAAAATGTCGATTCTGGAGAGCGTCTTATGCGCCTTGGAAAGACAGGTAAAATTTTGAGTAGAAGGATTTTGCTGTCTCCAGATATCCCGCAGTGCTAAGTTCTGCATTATTTTTTTAAACATCTTACCCTCTAGATTATCTTTTTTTTGTTTTAACTGTTTGACATTATGTCTTAGCCTATCGATCGGGCATTGTGGTGCCATATTGTAATCTCCTCCCATAATTAAAGAGCCTTCCGTGAAGGATAATAATTTGGTCTGCAAAGTGTTCCAAAATTTTGGATCAAATACATTAGGGCCGTATGTATTACATAATGTATACATCTTCTGGGCAATCTTTATTTTCAGTAGTACATATCTCCCCCCGATGTCAGCCTCAAAATGTGTGACTTCGGTATCAATTTTCTTTCCTATTAGAATTGCTACCCCCCTTTTCCTCTTAACACTAGGTGCAAAATAGATTTCTTTTACCCATGTTGATTTAAGTTTTAAAGATTCTTTAGCTGATAAATGGGTTTCTTGAATAAAACCTATGTCAGTCTGGATCTTTCGCAGGTGATTAAGGATTGCTTTTCTCTTTATAGGGGTAGATATACCACCTACATTCCAAGATACTATTTTACAATTTTTATTCAGCATATTCATTTATACATTAAGAAGGGAGAAAGAGAAGAGAGAAAGAGAAAAAAAAATAAATAAATAAATAAATAAAATAAATAAATAAAAAAAAAAAATAATAATAATAAAATAAAATAATAATAATAATTTAAAATTAGACACCTAAATTTTCTCCGCACAGGTGGGGGTTGGGTCCTAGGACTCACGTCTAGAAGAGACACGGTCTTTCCCATAAGCAAAAACCTATAGCTTACACTCAGTCTAATAATCAGATATTCAATATTGCTGTTATTAAGCTTAGGAACCCAGTGTGTTATAGAAGCTCTCAGCCAGTTGAGCTTCTTCAAAGAAGTGTGGGACTTCCCCAACTTTAACCTTTAATTTGTAGGGGTACATTATGGTTGCCTGGTACCCTTTTTGTATCAATTTGGAACAAATAGGAGCAAGCTCCCTTCTCCTTGCTGCAGTGTCAGCGGAGAAATCTTGAAACATAAGGATTGTAGCGTCTCCAGCCTTAACAGGCTGTTGTTTGCGATAATGCTGGAATAAGGTAAGTTTGTCTTGAAAATTTAATATTCTAGCGATAACAGGCCTAGGCCTAGTTCTATCTTTATTGCCTGAGCGAGGTAGACCAAGTCTGTGCGCTCTCTCCACTGGGATGGGATATAGGGTAGATGGCATCTTTAAAATTGTAGGCAAGGTTTCTGATATAAAATTAACAAGATTGTCATATTGTTGTTGTTCCGGAAGGCCTATAATTCTTATATTATTTCTTCTAGAACGATTTTCTAGATCTTCTAATCTGTTTTGAATTTTCTGTACGTTATTATTTATACCTTCTAGATTAGAACTATGCGTTATTGTTAGATCTTCCAGGTCCGAAACTCTTTGTTCGGCTTCCTGCAGCCTATTGGAGAATTGACGAACCTCTTGTGTCAGAGAAAGAAAATCTTGTTTGATTTCAGCTCTAAGAGCCTCAAATTTAGGAGAGAGCGCATCAGATATACTAGCGACTAAGCTGTGAATATTGGTTACTTCTTGTACAACTGGTACATTTAACATAGTTGGTTGCGCTTCTGTGGGAGGCTCCTGATTACCCTTCAATTTTCTGTCTCTCTGTCTTGCTGCCATGGCTGGAGAAATATTCCGGGGTGAGGTGTGAAGGAATTTATCCATGTGCCAGAAAAGAAAAGAGAATTAAAAAAAATTGAAGTGAGGCAATTTATCTAAGTGAAGATCAATACAGGGAGTGAACTTAATTTTAGAGTTAAGTTTGAGAAGGTGAAGCGTTCTCAAATAGACAAGTGAGGATAGGGATGTGCACTATTGTGACCAAGTGAGGGAAAAGAAAAGGGGAGAGAGAAAAAAAAAAAAAAAAAAAAAAAAAGGAAAGAAAGGAAAAATAATAAACTGTGAATTAAATCGTGTTATTTAGATCCAGCCAGGGATGCAGAGATCAGGGACGTTATTAATGTTAGGCAATTTTATGCCAATTTGTTAATTGTCTTACTGTTGCTAATCTTCAAAAGACACAATAAAGGAAATGGTATCTCTGAAAGCAGCAACAGCAATTTCTTAATTAGATTTATATCCAAGAAAATATTATTCCAGCAATTATATACAGTATATTTTATAGGTAAGCAAACATATTCACAGTGACCTAGTTATATCCTGGTTCAGTCAGTTTCATTTGTATTTTATTTTCAGAGAAGTTAAAATATCTCTTCTTTAAAGAAAATTTATAAGGTAGTTTTAACTAATGATCTTTATATTTCTATATAAACTTTCTCCCTGTCCAATAGTAAGGGATAGTATTTTATTTTCAGGGAACATAGGAGATTTATTCTTAGGAAAGAGTTATTAGATAATATAACTGAGGATCTTTTATCTCTATATAGCCCTTCCCTCCAAGCAGTAATAATGGGTAATATATCCTGAAAAAGGTTATAGTAAATTTCTCTGGTATTGAATTATTAATTCCTTATTCACACTCAATAACCTTTGATTTTTTTTTTCCTCCCCTTCTCCTCTCCCTTCTCTCTCCCCTGAGAATGTTTCACTTTTTAGAGGAGAAAGTACAATGTCTTTTTACATACTATGCACATTTTACACATTCTTAAGCATTAACATTTTTGCCTAGATTTGCTCAATACATTGATATGACAAAAATTGTAGCGACAAGTAATATAGTTAAATAAAATTAAATGTGCCAAACAAATCATATGCAGAAAAAAGAATCATATAAGGAGCCAATGAAAAAAAAAAAAAAAAAAGTTCCTTTATATAGTTAATAAAGTTCAGCCAGTTCTTGTATGTATGCAGCTCGTCACCTTACCTGGGTCATTCTATGCATCAGCGTTCAACTAATAGCCAGGTAGGTGGGCAGAAAGAGCCTTCAATATGAGAAAATGCCAAAATTGCTGATACCTATTAGAGGGGTTAATTATACAGCCATCTTCCATAGCATTTTTACCAGGATCCATACAGTGTTCCCCAGGACATGCAGCTCTGGTTGGTATCCCCAAAAAAAAGGTGAAGAGAGAAAAACATGCTCCCAGATTGAGCACCTCCTAATTTAGCGCTTACCCACAGCGTCTCGAGGAACCAGAGCAGAGATATGCAGAGGCGCTGCACAGGGAGATCTCAGCGGCAACTGCCAGGCTAGCTACACACAGCCCCGACCTCCCACGCAGCACCGGTGGGGGAGGGGGGATTCTCCAGCAAGCTTTCAGTCCGGCACCGAGCAGAGCCGCTTCGAGTACTTATCGCTCCCTGCTTGAAGATGCGGCTCCGCCACCACACTTCAGCTCAGTCTCACGGATGATTTCTGTCTCCCTCGCAACTTCGGTGGGGGAGAGGAAGGTATGTGGGGGGTCCGCCGCGCTGCTGTGGGTACTCAGGGCAGGAGTCAGGAAAAAAACATCAGGTCCTTTGTTAGTGCAGCAGTGTTGATATATGTAAATAGCCTTATCTTCCCACGCAGCACCGGTGGGGGAGGAAAGGGTATGGAGAGAATCTGCTGTTATCCTGCAGGTAATTAGGGCCAGGTTCAAGGCAGTTTATCAGTATAGCAGAGAGAGTGTATAAAGATAGCCTCAACCTCCCACGCAGCACCGGTGGGGGAGGGAGGCACTCTGTTCCTCTTTGAAGTTATATCACAAGTTCTAATATATATAAAAAGAGGAAGCCCAAGGTATAGGCTTTTTGCAAGCTGACTAATAATGTCAGCACAGTGGGATGTCTGTCCACTGTCTGGTTCCAGGAGCGTTGATACAGGCTATCCAAGAAGCTACCCAGGTCCCTGGGTTTGGCACGAGAAACTCCACCAGCAGCTGCAGGACTGGAAGGTAATCACACACAGGTGTGTGCAGTTAGCTCCTCCTCCGGAAACCACTCCTCAGGCAGAACATGCTATTTTAATAGACTTTTCTAGTTATTTATATTTTGAGAATTAGCATCAACTATTACTGGCCCCATGTCAGCAAATCAAATTAGTTTTTGAAAGAAACATGAAAGTCATAATTACATTTCCATCATTCAGAAATTGCACGCAAAAAATAAATAAATAAACTTTCTATTTTACTTTTATTATGTACTTCATTCTTTTGGTATCCTTTGGTGTCCTTTGTTGAAGAGCATACCTAAGTGGGATGTGCACGTGCATATGAACACCATATTGCAGCAGCTGTGTTGGCAGTATTGATAACTTTGTGTAAAACTTGTATGGTAAATTATTTCTATTTTTACAATACAGTAGTGAGTAGAGAAGAGATTGTCTATCATTCTAATTGCTTAGTAACTGGCACTGTGCCACAGAATCGTGTGAGTGGGTATGTGATCAGAGTGTGTGTGGGTGTCAGTGAGCAGAGTATGTGTGCTTTATTCTCCAGCTAATCAATACATTTCCGATGAGCTGGTGCTTTAGTGCAGTGTTTCTCAACAATGGTCCTCAAGTACCCCCAACAGGCCAGGTTTTCATTATAGCCAAATCAGTGCACAGGTGAAGTAATCAGCTGATCAGTACTCAGTGGTTACTAACTTGCTCTCACCCATCGCCTGATTATGTCACCTGTGCACTGGTTCAGCTATCATTTAAACCTGCCCTGTTGGGGGTATTTGCGGCCCTCTGTACATGTGTTTCTCCGGCGTATCATATCTAGTGCCTCACCAGCCTCTGACCTCACTGCACATCACTGGCTGCTCCATAACCTGTCCGCCTGCTCTGAGCAGGTGGACAGACAACACCGGAAATCAACCCAATCGACATCGGGTTGATTGACACCCCCTGCTGGCGGCCCATTGGCTGTGAGTCTGCAGGGGGCAGCTTGCACCTGCAGCTCTTGTGAGCCGCTTTTGCAATGCTGAATATGGAGAGCGTATTGCTCTCCGTATTCAGCGAGGTCTGTCGGACCTGATCCACACTGTCGGATCAGGTCCGACAGACCTTGATAAATAGAGGTCATAGGGTTATCTGCAGGGGCCAATTCTAAAAACTGTGCATGGTCAAACGTGAAAAATCAACACAGACACTCACAGGGGGCACACTCAGGGAATTTTATAAAAAAATGTAATAGTCTCTCTCTGTAAAGGGAAACATTGCTGGGGAGAGTGAAGTTAGCAGGCAGCAGGGGGCGCACTTTATAAATTAAATCCTGCAGCTAATACAGATCAGATTGCTCTACTTTTAGTGAATAGTATGTTACAATCTTCTTGCACGTCCTCAGGAGTTTTAAGTGCTGGAAGCGATCATGATTGCTTCCAGCTGCTTTTAGGGTATTGCAGCAGCAATGCCTCGATATTGAGGCATCCTCTAATACCCTCTGGTAAGCAACCGATGCAGAGAGGGCCACTCTGTGGCCCTTTCTGCATCGGCCATCGATTGTGCCGATTATTGGTGGCGTGGGAGGGATAGGAGGGACGCCCATCGCTGGCAGAGGTCCTGTGAGCGCTCATGAGAGGTCCGGGAGCAGGCTTGAGGGGGCAGGAGAGAGTGTGGGGGGGCGGGAGCGGGTGGGACTGCTACAATATGGTGAATGGGAAGGAGGGAGAGGGGGGATAAGTGTTGGAAAAGGGACCTGGGAGTGGGTAGGGTATTGAGGGGGGGCAGCTACACTACAGAATTTTTTTTATTATTTTTGTTTATAAAAAAGCCTAATTATAAGCAAATGGCAGCAAATAGGTAGAGGGGGGGTTAGAGAGTTGCTTGGGGGGATCAGGGAGGTTGGGGGCTAAGGGGGGATCCTACACTGCAGAATATATATAAAAAATAAATAAATAAATAAATAGCCTTTTATTTTATTACTGGCAGACTTTCTGCCAGTACTTAAGATGGGGGTGACAATTGTGGGGTGGGGGAGGGAATAGAGCTGTTTGAAGGGGGTCAGGGAGCGATCAGGGGGTGGGATGTGTCAGGTGGGAGGCTGATCTCTACACTTAAGCTAAAATTAACCCTACAAGCTACCTAATTAACCCCTTCACTGCTGGGCATAATACAAGTGTGGTGCGCAGCGGCATTTAGCGGCCTTATAATTACCAAAAAGCAACGCCAAAGCCATATATGTCTGGTATTTCTGAACAAAGGGGATCCCATAGAAGCATTTACAACCATTTGTGCCATGATTGCACACGCTGATTGTAAATAATTTCAGTGAGAAACGTAAAGTTTGTGAAAAAGTTAACAGTTTTTTATTTGATAGTATTTGGCGGTGAAATGGTGGCATGAAATATACCAAAATGGGCCTAGATCAATACTTTTGGTTGTCTACTACAAAAAAATATATACATGTGAAAGGTTATTCAGGGATTCCTGACAGATATCAGTGTTACAATGTAACTAGCGCTAATTTTGGGGGGGGGGGGGAATGGTTTGGAAATAGCAAAGTGCTACTTGTACTTATTGTGTGTTTTTCTCCATTGTTTCATCATATTTTATAAAAAAAAATTATAGTAAATTATATGATATGATAAAAATAATGGTATCTTTAAAAAGTCCATTTAATGTGGAGAAAAACGGTATATAATATATAATATGTGTGGGTACAGTAAATGAGAGGAAAATTATAGCTAAACACAAACGCTGCAGAAATGTAAAAACAGCCATGGTCCTTAATGGTAAGAAAATTGAAAAATGGTCTGGCTCCTAAGGGGTTAAATAGTTTCTTTTCTGCTCAATGCCAATAAGCATTTTATTTTTTATTCAAATCACATTAAGAAATCAAACCTAGAGTTCACCTTTGGTTAATCTAAAGCTGCAAGATACTATTAGATGTCTTCTTCACACTTCCTTGTAATAGCCTGGCAGCACCATCTTGTGGCCAAGTTGTACAACTACAAATGACTCACTTTGCTATCTACAGCATTTACCTCTCCTGCGTATTAGAAGACTGTACTAGCATTAATCTTTAATTTAACTAAAGTTGCAAGATACCATCCAGTGTGCTTTTCTTCACATTAAACAGTATTATATTATTGAATTTAAAGGGACAGTGAAGTCAAAATTAAATAAATTAATCTGGGCTTTAGCGCTGTTAGGATGGCATGGAATGTCCTAGATGATTAGCTGTACTGAAGTCAACAACGCTTCCTGAATGGGATTGGAGCCTGGCTGGTGTGTCTAACATTGTAGGCTCACCCCCCTTACCTGATCCCATCATTGAAATCTCGTGATCGCGTAATTTAAATTTGTTTACATCAAAGACGTTGTTCCGATATAGACACCGGTTATGAAAGGGTTAACAAAGAATTCCAATAGAACAACACAAATCCGTTAAAAGAGGTAAACTGGAATGTTGTTTGAAATTGCATTCTCTATCTAAATCATGAAGGTTAAAAACCTGTACAATTGCATAATCAGTAAATGCATAATAACAAGACAATGCAAAATCATTTTGTTTGAATTATAAATGAGCAGATTTCTTTTTGACAAATTTTAAAGTTAGTTCTATTTTCCCTCCCACTGCATCATGTGACAGCCATCAGCCAATCACAAATACATATACGTATATTCTGTGAATCTTGCACATGCTCAGTAGGATCTGGTGTCTCAGAAAGAGTGCATATATGAAGATTGTGCACATTTAAATAATGGAAGTGAATTGGAAAGTTGTTTAAAATTGTGTGCTTTATCTGAATAATGAAAGTTTAATTTAGACTTGAGTTGAGGGTCCTTTAAATTTTTACTTTAATGACCCCATAATTAAGCAGTTTTTTTTTTTTAAATGTAATAGTGTGGCAGCAACATCTTGTGTAGTTGTAGAATTACAAATAACTCACCTTACTATGGGCTCGTTTCTATTGAGCCGTAATTGGGTTTGTGGGCACTGTCGGTAGCAATATCGATCACCGACTGCTTCCGATGGCGCATTATACTTCAATTTCGGCAACCGGACTCTGACTGCCGAAAACATTTTCGTGTCCCATACAAAGTATAAGAAGCCCCTAATCTATAAATAATACCAGGTTTCCAATTAAAGTGAAAATCGTTAATACACTGTCTCAGAGCCTGCCGATACATTCACAAAAATTACACCCAGCTCAACTAGGTGTAAGAGAGAAAAAAGGAGCTTTTGGAGACCTATTTCCCTTTGAGATGTTAAAATCCGCCTCCCAAACATAAACCCGACATATCAAAACCCCTCTATCAGTCACCCCCCCACATAGCAACTTATAATAAATGTATTAACCACTAAACCGCCAACCCCCCACATCACAACTAACAATAAAAGTTATTAACCTCTAAACCACCATCCCCCTACAATGCAAAGTACCTATTCAAACTATTAACCCCTATTCCGCTATCCCAAACAATACAACGTATCTATAAAATAAGACTATTAAACTAATAAATTATTTAAACTACCAAACATAAAAAATAAATAAAATGATTCAAAATTAAAAAAACTAATCTAATACCCCAATAAAAACAAAAAACAAGCCCAAAATAAAAACACCCCCTAATCTAAGACTAAACTACCAATAGCCCTTAAAAGGGCCTTAATAGGGCATTGCCCCAAAGCGATCAGCTCTTTTACCTGAAAAGAAATATACATTGACCCCTAAGGGGTCCATTTATCATTGTGCGGGCGGACATGATCCGCTATAGCGAACCATGTCCGTCGCACATCAATAAATGCCGACAGCATACGCTGTCGGCATTTATCATTGCACCAGCAGTTCTTGTGAACTGCTGGTGTAATACCGCCCCCTGCAGATTTGCGGCCAATTGGCTGCTAGCAGGGGGTGTCAATCAACCCGATCATATTAGTTTGGGTTGATTTCTGTTCGCCGCCTCAGAGCAGGCAGACAGGATATGGAGCAGCCGTCTTTAGCCTGAAGGGTTGCCAGAAACACGGGGTATCAAGCTCCGTTTAGAGCTTGATAAATAGACCCCAATGAGTAATAACCCCCACCCACGCAACCCCCAAAATAAAAAGACCTGACTATAAAAATCTAATCTACCCATTGCCCCTAAATTGGCATTTGAATGGGCATTGCCCTTAAAAGGGCAATCAGCTCTTTTGCTGCTCATTAAAAAAATCCCTAATCTAAAAAAAAAAAAATAACCCAAAAAATAAAATGAAAAACCTAACACTAACCTCAAAAAATTTACTCACCGTTCCTGAAGTCCATCTTCATCCAGACGTCGAGAAGTCTTCATCCGGGCGCTGACATCTTCATCCATCGCGGGGGCGCAGATCTGGTGGAAGCATCAACACAAGGCTCACTTACACCTACACGAAAAGGGGGACTGCACGCAATCCGCAAACTATTTCAATGGAAATCTGGTACTAAAATGGAGCTGTAAATTACTTTTAGCTGCTGGAAACTTTGGTAGCTTACGGCTTCATTTTTAACGGCTCAATGGAAATGAGCCCAATAATTGCAGAATTTCTCTCTCCTGTTCTCCATATTAGAAGATAGTGCTAACATTTCCCCTGTGTCTCAATTGCCTATCGCATTGTCATAACTGCTATTCACTTCAGCCCCTCTTGTCACTCAATGCTGTTGCTTGTCTCCAGTGCTGGCTGCTGATCTTTACACCTTAAGTCTGCATTTCTGCTCCTACTGCTTGTAGGAACCTTTGGGACCTGCAATTGGTATCTGATTTTCCTGGTTAGCCTAAGTTGAATAATTAGAAAACCACAGCAGGCACACTAATCTGTGAATAGTTGGAGTACCGGAAACAATTAAAATAAGAATTTACTGATCTGACACTCCCAAAGCTCTTAGGCATAAACTAGGATTACCTGCTATAAGACATCAGGAGAGCTCACCACATTAGACCAGAGAAACAGGTCAACAACTAAAGACTTAGACTTCGCCAAGTAGTTTTCAAATGTTAGAACTATTAGTAAAAACTATAATTTTGAGTTGGTCTCAAAAAAGAGAAACAATTTTGCCCCACTTTTTTACTTTTATTTGGATTTAACTGTCATCAATATACTGTGCACTGAATTACTGATTTTTTAACCCCTTAGTAAACAGATGATTTTTCAATTTACTTACCGTTAGGGACCAGGGCTATTTTTACATTTCTGCGGTGTTTGTGTTTAGCTGTAATTTTTCTTGTACTCATTTACTGTACCAACACATATTATATACCGTTTGTCTCCCCATTAAATGGACATTCTAAATATACCATTATTTTCATCATATTTTATCATTTACTATGAAAAATTGTATAAAATATGATGAAAAAATTGAAAAAACACATCTGCAAGTTTCTAAATTTTGTCCTGAGTTTAGAAATACCCAATGTTTACATGTTCTTTGCTTTTTTTTTTTGCAAGTTATAGGGTAATTCAAGTAACGCTTTGCTATTTCCAAACCATTTTTTTTCTCCAAAATTAGCGAGTTACATTGTAACACTGATATCTGTTAGGAATCCCTGAATAACCCTTCACATGTGTATATATATATATATTTTTAGTAGACAACCCAAAGTATTGATCTAGGCCCATTTTGGTATATTTCATGCCACCATTTCACCACCAAATGCAATCAAATAAAAAAAATCATTAGCTTTTTCACAAACTTTAGGTTTCTCATTGAAATTATTTAGAAACAGCTTGTGCAATTATGGCACAAATGGTTGTAAATGCTTCTCTGGGATCCCCTTTGTTCAGAAATAGCAGACATATATGGCTTTGGTATTATTTTTTGGCAATCAGAAGGTCGCTAAATGCCGCTGCGCACCACACTTGTATTATGCCCAGCAATGAAGGGGTTAATTAGGTAGCTTTAGTGTAGAGATCAGTCTCCCACCTGACATATCCCACCCCTGATCCTTCCCTGACCCCTCTCAAACAGCTCTCTTCCCTCCCCCACCTCACAATTGTCACTGACATTTAAGCACTGGCAGAAAGTCTGCCAGTACTAAAATAAAAGGCTTTATTTTTATTTTTTATATATATAATGCAGTGTTGGATCCCCCTTATTCCTTAACCTTCCTGATCACCCCCCAAACAGCTCTCTAACCCCCCCCCACCTATTTTCCGCCATCTTGGGTATTGGCAGCTGTCTGCCAGTACCTAGTTTGGTCAAAATTTTGCTTTTTTTATATAAATAATACAAATACCCTATTTTTCTATAGTGTAGCTGCCCCCGTTCAATACCCTACCACCCTCCCCCTCTCAAATCACTTTCCCAACACTTATTTCCCCCTCCTTTTCTTACACTTCATATTATATTGTAGTGGTGCCACCCACTCCCGCTCCCTCACGTGCGCTCCCGGACCTCTAATCCCTGCTTACCAGAACTGCTCCAGCTATGGGATGCACACCCGCCACCCTGCTATCCCTCCCATGCCATTAAAGATCTGCACCATTGCTTGCCGATGCAGAGAGGGCCACAGAGTGGCTCTCGCTGCATCGGTTGCTTAAAAAAGGGTATTGCAGGATGCCTTAATATCGAGGCATCACTGCAATACCCTGAAAACGGCTGGAAGTAATCACAATCACTTCCAGCGCTTGAAAACCCTGAGGATGTGCCAGGCACGTCCTTGGTTGTTAACAACCGTTTTTTGTAGGACGTGCCTGGCACATCCTTGGTCGTTAAGGGGTTAAACCACTTACTTAGAAAGTAAGATGGTTAAACCATTGTTTTGAAACAGGGCAATAAATTAACAATCACACACTTTGGTCTTTAATTTAATGATTAGCTGATTGATACAATTACAAAGGACATAGTGATCACAATTGGGAGCAGGTGCATTTTAAGTTCTAGGAATTAGAAAAACCTCAGTTTTCAGAGTTAAATTACATGAAAAGGGAGCAAACTAAATTATGAAAATATAAAAATAAGTTGTTTAATTACACATTAATAAACATTTTATATAACAATCTCAAGGTGTTACTGGTCCTTTAATCAATACATGAATGCAGACTAAGAACTAATTATCACTGATACTACAAACATACACTTGTGTTAGCAAAAAGGTTTCTAGTGAAAACTATTAATATTTCAGGCGCAGCAGCATTCAAACACTGTGGGGACAATTCTATACAATTTGCTGGTCTAGACGTGGTTGTCCCCAACGACATTTGCAGTGGTGAGATGTCCCCCAGAGAATTAATGAGAGCTCTCTGTTACATAAAAGTTTGCAATGGAGGGCAAAGTACAGAGGGAGACCCTGGAGTATGTTTCACCTTCATTACAAATCAAAGGACGCTGTTTTCATTGCACTGTACCTTAAATTTGCAGTTATTTTTGTATGCATAGGTTCCCCTTTCAGAGTAATAAGTGTTTGAGTATTTTGACAAAAGCTTGCCAACTTTTAAGTTACCAGAAAAAACAGTGAGATCTGTAGGGGGAAACATTTATAGAATTAGAATGGGATTTAAAAAACAATTTCATGTACTCCCATCGAATGGCCTTGTTCAGCCCATTTTAATTATGTGTTGGATTTTTTCCAAATTGTAACTTAAATTCTGCGTAATTTAAATACAATATTTATGTTTTTTATAAAATACAATTTTTGATGCAGCTTTAATAATCAATTTTTCCTTAGTATTTTTGTGTGAATGGTTCAATTATGCATTTTGTTTGATTTTTAAATTACGATTTTCATTGTGCACTTTTGTAATGTCTGTATCTCCTTCTCATACTAAAATACAGTATACACTCCATAGTGAGACACCCTGTTTTCATGGTAAAAAGGTGGCTTTATATAATTCCACTAGAGAAGTAGATAAAACTAGAGAGCATTCTTATAGAATTTTACCAGACCCGAGAGCTTTATAAAATCTAGCCCTGTGTCTGTGGTGCAAACAATAAGGAGAGGACCTTAACGGCCCCAAACTTAATACTAATGGTAACTCTCAGTTTGATGCATAATTTATTCTCTACATCCTTTATACTTTATCTGTGTTTCTCTTACATGTTGTCTTTATATTTTACATTTTTCTCTTCCCTTCACATTTCTTCTCTTGTCCCTTTAATTCTCCTTTTTTCCTGATATTTTATCTCTCCCCATATTTCATGTTCTCCCTCCACTACCCTAGAATCACTTTATTGTCTACTGCAACATACACAAATAGTGACATCTCACCATGGGCCTTATGATCTAAAGATCTCCTCTCAGACGAGATGATCTAATAAGTCTTATCAGTATGGGCAGGTAACTCAAACACAATTTATATCTTGACTCTGTGGGGTTCTCTGTATGTGAAGGAGAGACTTCTATATTAAAATATAAGATCTAAAAGATTTTGTGTGGTTTCTCTCCATGGTGGCGAGCTTTTCATCATCAGGACCTATAGGCTGATTATGGGGTGAATCACAATCCTTAAAGAAAACATATCAACTGATTTAACTACAGAAATTAAACAGACTTAATAGATGTTTTTTTCTGTAGAAAACCATTAGATATATTTTTCTATAAGATTATAATCACCCCTTATATCTAAAAAATGTAGCTTTGAGGTCTTGAAGGCTTATTCAATGTAGTATATATAGTTTTATGAATCATTTAGCCCAATAAAAGGTATCACAATATGTTGTATTCACTCTAGGACCATAACTTGCTTTTGTTAACAATACTTCAGTGTACAGAGATCTTGTGCGTTCCATTTGTTCGTCATATTGTGAATATATACAGTGGTCACTGTCAATTGGATGAAGAGTTCCGTGGAATGGCACAGAGCTGGGAAGACGAGATAAACATGAACTTGTTCTCTCTAAGAGATTTCACACTATGGGGCTTGTTCCCTGGAGCAAAGCTGAACGTGAATCTCTGAAGTAGGGAGCAGAAGAGGAGAAAGAGCTCCATGCGGGCCAGGTTCTCTCCGAGACACACGCGCTTTCCTGAAAAAAGAAAACCAAGACTTAGATAGGTTCAGATTGGCGGCTACGTATCAGATATGACCGGACAGTAGCTATATATCTGATATCTTCTCCTTGAAGCACAGAAGAGGCGATAAAGCTTCATCTCTTAACCCTCATGCTGCCTGATCAGGCGTGTATCTCCCCTGAGACCAAGGTGGAGCAAGTCAAAAGGCACAAATAGAACATATTTTGTATTCTGAAAAATACAACAATAATGTATGCTTTTTTTTCATATATATAGGTTACAAGTCAGGACAGCCAGTAGTTGCCCAATCTCGGTCTTTTTATTGTTACATAATATATGGGTACACTGTCCTTTTAAATTGCTACAAAAATGAATCAAAACAGGAAAACACCAAAATAAAAACCTACTAACGTAAACTTTTTAAACAAACTGGTCTCACTGATTTATCTCGCCAGCTGTATGCAGGTTAAGTTTGTTTAAAATTCACAATACACTTATTCTAACTAACAGAAAAGTAATATATAATAAAATATAGTCAAATGCAAGTTAAATTGTAGTGAAAACATTTCAGTTTAATTTGGAATTGATGCAAACTGAGTCTTTATATCAACTCCAGATTTTTTCCAGTTACCTTCTCTCTCCCATGTGAAATGTTATATCCCAGAGAGCTTCATTACTTTCTATATAACATATCTCTCATCTCTCTGTGACTTCCAGGTTCTACCCTTGTGAAGACTGCACGATAATTGTTCTCCAAACTAGAGAATGTTTTATTAATTGGCCAATACAAAGTCATGAAGTTCTCTGGGAAACTAAAGCTGACAGTTTTTTAGTTTTATTTTAAAGGGGCATTATACACTTATTTTTTCTTTGCATAAATGTTTTGTAGATGATCTATTTATATAACCCATAAAGTTTTTTTTTTTTTTTTTTTTTAAATGAATAGTTTTGCTTATTTTTAAATAACATTGCTCTGTCTTTCAGACTCCTAACCAAGCCACAAAGTTTTAGGAGAATACCAACGTATACCTACTCCAGCGTGCTCCTGTTTGTGTAAATGGTCTTTTCATATGCAAATGAAGGGGGAGGGGGAGTGTCTGATCTTTCCCACTTGCAGTGGGTGTTCCAGTAACCTTTTAAACAGAGCTAAACTGGAAACTTCTAAGTAGGTTTTTAAACGGTTTTATACTGGATTTTTATATCAGTATCTGTGCATATTATTCTTTATAGTAGTGTCTATTATTGCAGTTCTATGGAAATTGGTGTATACTGCAATACAAATTGCAATGTAATTTGTAAAAGATACACATACATATACAAAGTATGATCCTAATTTGTTAAAGTTAAACAGAAACTGTAAAAGTATAATTCAAATTGGTAAAATCCTAAATACACTGCGGTTTACAAAATAAAATTTAAAATATAAAGTGCAAAATTTGAATGTCATAAAATTTGATCTGAAGTGCAAAGTCTTATAGAATACAAAGCACAAAGTGTAAATGCAGCAGGACTCTCATGTCATGCAGTGCTATATTGCCCTGGGCTTGTATATCCTTCACATACAGAAATGCAGGGAATGCCCCTTGGAGAAGTAAAGCAAAATCAACATTTTGAAAATCTAACTATTGATCTTGCAGTACTGGAGAATCATTTTAGAATATTTTACCAGAGCAGAGAGGTTTTTAACCATCAAGCACTGAGAAAGACTGACTGCCTCACACAGAACTATAAAAAAGCGCCTCACTATTTGCATGCACTATAGGTATGTGAGCTCTGGGAGACCGTTAACAGCTCCCTCTAACCTCCTGCTTATGTAAACCCCATTCTTCCACCCTGTCACAATATATATATATATATATATACATATATTTACATACATGTGTGTGTATATCCACACAATGGTCTTTAGATTATTGGCATTACCACCTGTTAGGGTTACCAGGTGTCCCGTATTTAGCAGGCCGTACACTAAAATGTTCACAAAAATACTGTACACTTAAATGTCCAGTTTTTTTAAAGACCCTGGGCTAGATTACTAGTGGAGCGCTACATTATTGTGCAAACAAGGACATTTGACGGCATCAGAACGAGGCTCCCATAGGAGCCTATAGAAGCGTGCTGTTGTGAGCAAAATGCTTCCTAGCAATGCAAACACAAGCTTGCATTCACATTGTGACTGAGTTGTAATAATACCAGTGTAATACCAGTGTAATACCAGTGCACATTATCATGTGCTGGTATTACAAAGTGTATCGCTAATATCGATTTCATAAAAGCAATATATAGCGCTCCACTTGTAATCTAGCCCACTGAGTGTTGGCTAAATGTACAAGACCTCCAATGCCTCAATGCATTACAAATATTGTACAGAAAGAAGTGAGGGGCAGTTGAGGGGGGTGGGGGTCAAATCACTTCTATTTATGTGTGTTATTAGTTACCAAAGTAGAGGTAAAATGATTGATTTGTATGTTTCTGGCAGCCAAGGGGTAAAATGACTGCTCAATTGCGAACAATATCCTTAGTGGCATCTTGAGTGGTGGCTAAGGTAAAGGTTTGCCCCACAGCACTGTATTAAAAGACAAACATTTATTCAACCATAAAGACACAATACACAAACTGTACTGTTTCATGTAATCACACAAACATTTATTCAACCATAAAGACACAATACACAAACTGCACTGTTTCATGTAATCAGATGTAATCACACAAACATTTATTCAACCATAAAGACACAATACACAAACTGCACTGTTTCATGTAATCATATGTAATCACACAACCATAAAGACACAATACACAAACTGCACTGTTTCATCTAATCAGATGTAATCACACAAACATTTATTCAACCGTAAAGACACAATACACAAACTGTTTCATGTAATCATATGTAATCACACAAACATTTATTCAACCAAAAAGACACAGCACACAAACTGTACTGTTTCATGTAATCAGATGTAATCACACAAACATTTATTCAACCATAAAAACACAATACACAAACTGCACTGTTTCATGTAATCTTATGCAATCACACAAACATTTATTCAACCATAAAGACACAATACACAAACTGCACTGTTTCATGTAATCATATGTAATCACACAAACATTTATTCAACCATAAAGACACAATACACAAACTGCACTGTTTCATGTAATCATATGTAATCACACAAACATTTATTCAACCATAAAGACACAATACACAAACTGTTTCATGTAATCATATATAATCACACAAACATTTATTCAACCATAAAGACACAATACACAAACTGCACTGTTTCATGTAATCATATGTAATCACACAAACATTTATTCAACCATAAAGACACAATACACAAACTGCACTGTTTCATGTAATCATATGTAATAACACAAACATTTATTCAACCATAAAGACACAATACACAAACTGCACTGTTTCATGTAATCATATGTAATAACACAAACATTTATTCAACCATAAAGACACAATACACAAACTGCACTGTCTCATGTAATCAGATGTAATCACACAAACATTTATTCAACCATAAAGACACAATACACAAACTGCACTGTTTCATGTAATCAGATGTAATCACACAAACATTTATTCAACAATAAAGACACAATACACAAACTGCACTGTTTCATGTAATCAGATGTAATCACACAAACATTTATTCAACCATAAAGACACAATACACAAACTGCACTGTTTCATGTAATCACACAAACATTTATTCTACCATAAAGACACAATACACAAACGGCACTGTTTCATGTAATCATATGTAATCACACAAACATTTATTCAACCATAAAGACACAATACACAAACTGCACTGTTTCATGTAATCATATGTAATCACACAAACATTTATTCAACCATAAAGACACAATACACAAACTGCACTGTTTCATGTAATCAGATGTAATCACACAACTATAAAGACACAATACACAAACTGCACTGTTTCATGTAATCAGATGTAATCACACAAACATTTATTCAACCATAAATACACAATACACAAACTGCACTGTTTCATGTAATCAGATGTAATCACACAAACATTTATTCAACCATAAAGACACAATACACAAACTGCACTGTTTCATGTAATCAGATGTAATCACACAAACATTTATTCAACCATAAAGACACAATACACAAACTGTTTCATGTAATCACACAAACATTTATTCAACCGTAAAGACACAATACACAAACTGCACTGTTTCATGTAATCAGATGTAATCACACAAACATTTATTCAACCATAAAGACACAATACACAAACTGCACTGTTTCATGTAATCAGATGTAATCACACAAACATTTATTCAACCATAAAGACACAATACACAAACTGCACTGTTTCATGTAATCATATGTAATCACACAACCATAAAGACACAATACACAAACTGCACTGTTTCATGTAATCAGATGTAATCACACAAACATTTATTCAACCATAAAGATACAATACACAAACTGCACTGTTTCATGTAATCACACAAACTGCACTGTTTCATGTAATCATATGTAATCACACAAACATTTATTCAACCATAAAGACACTATACACAAACTGCACTGTTTCATGTAATCATATGTAATCACACAAACATTTATTCAACCATAAAGACACAATACACAAACTGCACTGTTTCATGTAATCATATGTAATCACACAAACATTTATTCAACCATAAAGACACAATACACAGACTGCACTGTTTCATGTAATCATATGTAATCACACAAACATTTATTCAACCATAAAGACACAATACACAAACTGCACTGTTTCATGTAATCACACAAACATTTATTCAACCATAAAGACACAATACACAAACTGCACTGTTTCATGTAATCAGATGTAATCACACAAACATTTATTCAACCATAAAGACACAATACACAAACTGTACTGTTTCATGTAATCATATGTAATCACACAAACATTTATTCAACCATAAAGACACAATACACAAACTGTTTCATGTAATCATATGTAATCACACAACCATAAAGACACAATACACAAACTGCACTGTTTCATGTAATCAGATGTAATCACACAAACATTTATTCAACCATAAAGACACAAAACACAAACTGCACTGTTTCATGTAATCAGATGTAATCACACAAACATTTATTCAACCATAAAGACACAATACACAAACTGCACTGTTTCATGTAATCATATGTAATAACACAAACATTTATTCAACCATAAAGACACAATACACAAACTGCACTGTTTCATGTAATCATATGTAATCACACAACCATAAAGACACAGTACACAAACTGCACTGTTTCATGTAATCAGATGTAATCACACAAACATTTATTCAACCATAAAGACACAATACACAAACTGCACTGTTTCATGTAATCAGATGTAATCACACAAACATTTATTCAACCATAAAGATACAATACACAAATTGCACTGTTTCATGTAATCACACAAACTGCACTGTTTCATGTAATCATATGTAATCACACAAACATTTATTCAACCATAAAGATACAATACACAAACTGCACTGTTTCATGTAATCACACAAACGGCACTGTTTCATGTAATCAGATGTAATCACACAAACATTTATTCAACCATAAAGACACTATACACAAACTGCACTGTTTCATGTAATCAGATGTAATCACACAAACATTTATTCAACCATAAAGACACAATACACAAACTGCACTGTTTCATGTAATCAGATGTAATCACACAAACATTTATTCAACCATAAAGACACAATACACAAACTGCACTGTTTCATGTAATCATATGTAATCACACAACCATAAAGACACAATACACAAACTGCACTGTTTCATCTAATCAGATGTAATCACACAAACATTTATTCAACCGTAAAGACACAATACACAAACTGTTTCATGTAATCAGATGTAATCACACAAACATTTATTCAACCATAAAGACACAATACACAAACTGCACTGTTTCATGTAATCAGATGTAATGACACAAACATTTATTCAACCATAAAGACACAATACACAAACTGCACTGTTTCATGTAGTCAGACACAAACATTTATTCAACTATAAAGACACAATACACAAACTGTACTGTTTCATGTAATCATATGTAATCACACAAACATTTATTCAACCATAAAGACACAATACACAAACGGCACTGTCTCATGTAATCATATGTAATCACACAAACATTTATTCAACCATAAAGACACAATACACAAACTGTTTCATGTAATCATATGTAATCACACAAACATTTATTCAACCATAACGACACAATACACAAACTGCACTGTTTCATGTAATCAGATGTAATCACACAAACATTTATTCAACCATAAAGACACAATACACAAACTGCACTGTTTCATGTAATCAGATGTAATCACACAACCATAAAGACACAATACACAAACTGCACTGTTTCATGTAATCATATGTAATCACACAAACATTTATTCAACCATAAAGACACAATACACAAACTGCACTGTTTCATGTAATCACACAAACATTTATTCAACCATAAAGACACAATAAACAAACTGTACTGTTTCATGTAATCACACAAACATTTATTCAACCATAAAGACACAATACACAAACTGCACTGTTTCATGTAATCACACAAACATTTATTCAACCATAAAGACACAATACACAAACTGCACTGTTTCATGTAATCAGATGTAATCACACAAACATTTATTCAACCATAAAGACACAATACACAAACTGCACTGTTTCATGTAATCACACAAACATTTATTCTACCATAAAGACACAATACACAAACGGCACTGTTTCATGTAATCATATGTAATCACACAAACATTTATTCAACCATAAAGACACAATACACAAACTGCACTGTTTCATGTAATCATATGTAATCACACAAACATTTATTCAACCATAAAGACACAATACACAAACTGCACTGTTTCATGTAATCAGATGTAATCACACAACTATAAAGACACAATACACAAACTGCACTGTTTCATGTAATCAGATGTAATCACACAAACATTTATTCAACCATAAATACACAATACACAAACTGCACTGTTTCATGTAATCAGATGAAATCACACAAACATTTATTCAACCATAAAGACACAATACACAAACTGCACTGTTTCATGTAATCAGATGTAATCACACAAACATTTATTCAACCATAAAGACACAATACACAAACTGTTTCATGTAATCACACAAACATTTATTCAACCGTAAAGACACAATACACAAACTGCACTGTTTCATGTAATCAGATGTAATCACACAAACATTTATTCAACCATAAAGACACAATACACAAACTGCACTGTTTCATGTAATCATATGTAATCACACAAACATTTATTCAACCATAAAGATACAATACACAAACTGCACTGTTTCATGTAATCACACAAACTGCACTGTTTCATGTAATCATATGTAATCACACAAACATTTATTCAACCATAAAGACACTATACACAAACTGCACTGTTTCATGTAATCATATGTAATCACACAAACATTTATTCAACCATAAAGACACAATACACAAACTGCACTGTTTCATGTAATCATATGTAATCACACAAACATTTATTCAACCATAAAGACACAATACACAGACTGCACTGTTTCATGTAATCATATGTAATCACACAAACATTTATTCAACCATAAAGACACAATACACAAACTGCACTGTTTCATGTAATCACACAAACATTTATTCAACCATAAAGACACAATACACAAACTGTACTGTTTCATGTAATCATATGTAATCACACAAACATTTATTCAACCATAAAGACACAATACACAAACTGTACTGTTTCATGTAATCATATGTAATAACACAAACATTTATTCAACCATAAAGACACAATACACAAACTGTTTCATGTAATCATATGTAATCACACAACCATAAAGACACAATACACAAACTGCACTGTTTCATGTAATCAGATGTAATCACACAAACATTTATTCAACCATAAAGACACAAAACACAAACTGCACTGTTTCATGTAATCAGATGTAATCACACAAACATTTATTCAACCATAAAGACACAATACACAAACTGCACTGTTTCATGTAATCATATGTAATAACACAAACATTTATTCAACCATAAAGACACAATACACAAACTGCACTGTTTCATGTAATCAGATGTAATCACACAAACATTTATTCAACCATAAAGACACAATACACAAACTGCACTGTTTCATGTAATCAGATGTAATCACACAAACATTTATTCAACCATAAAGACACAATACACAAACTGCACTGTTTCATGTAATCAGATGTAATCACACAAACATTTATTCAACCATAAAGACACAATACACAAACTGCACTGTTTCATGTAATCAGATGTAATCACACAAACATTTATTCAACCATAAAGATACAATACACAAATTGCACTGTTTCATGTAATCACACAAACTGCACTGTTTCATGTAATCATATGTAATCACACAAACATTTATTCAACCATAAAGACACTATACACAAACTGCACTGTTTCATGTAATCATATGTAATCACACAAACATTTATTCAACCATAAAGATACAATACACAAACTGCACTGTTTCATGTAATCACACAAACTGCACTGTTTCATGTAATCATATGTAATCACACAAACATTTATTCAACCATAAAGACACTATACACAAACTGCACTGTTTCATGTAATCAGATGTAATCACACAAACATTTATTCAACCATAAAGACACAATACACAAACTGCACTGTTTCATGTAATCAGATGTAATCACACAAACATTTATTCAACCATAAAGACACAATACACAAACTGCACTGTTTCATGTAATCATATGTAATCACACAACCATAAAGACACAATACACAAACTGCACTGTTTCATCTAATCAGATGTAATCACACAAACATTTATTCAACCGTAAAGACACAATACACAAACTGTTTCATGTAATCAGATGTAATCACACAAACATTTATTCAACCATAAAGACACAATACACAAACTGCACTGTTTCATGTAATCAGATGTAATGACACAAACATTTATTCAACCATAAAGACACAATACACAAACTGCACTGTTTCATGTAGTCAGACACAAACATTTATTCAACTATAAAGACACAATACACAAACTGTACTGTTTCATGTAATCATATGTAATCACACAAACATTTATTCAACCATAAAGACACAATACACAAACGGCACTGTCTCATGTAATCATATGTAATCACACAAACATTTATTCAACCATAAAGACACAATACACAAACTGTTTCATGTAATCATATGTAATCACACAAACATTTATTCAACCATAACGACACAATACACAAACTGCACTGTTTCATGTAATCAGATGTAATCACACAAACATTTATTCAACCATAAAGACACAATACACAAACTGCACTGTTTCATGTAATCAGATGTAATCACACAACCATAAAGACACAATACACAAACTGCACTGTTTCATGTAATCATATGTAATCACACAAACATTTATTCAACCATAAAGACACAATACACAAACTGCACTGTTTCATGTAATCACACAAACATTTATTCAACCATAAAGACACAATAAACAAACTGTACTGTTTCATGTAATCACACAAACATTTATTCAACCATAAAGACACAATACACAAACTGCACTGTTTCATGTAATCACACAAACATTTATTCAACCATAAAGACACAATACACAAACTGCACTGTTTCATGTAATCAGATGTAATGACACAAACATTTATTCAACCGTAAAGACACAATACACAAACTGCACTGTTTCATGTAATCAGATGTAATAACACAAACATTTATTCAACCATAAAGACACAATATACAAACTGCACTGTTTCATGTAATCATATGTAATCACACAAACATATATTCAACCATAAAGACACAATACACAAACTGCACTGTTTCATGTAATCATATGTAATCACACAAACATTTATTCAACCGTAAAGACACAATACACAAACTGCACTGTTTCATGTAATCATATGTAATAACACAAACATTTATTCAACCATAAAGACACAATACACAAACTGCACTGTCTCATGTAATCAGATGTAATGACACAAACATTTATTCAACCATAAAGACACAATACACAAACTGCACTGTTTCATGTAGTCAGACACAAACATTTATTCAACTATAAAGACACAATACACAAACTGTACTGTTTCATGTAATCATATGTAATCACACAAACATTTATTCAACCATAAAGACACAATACACAAACGGCACTGTCTCATGTAATCATATGTAATCACACAAACATTTATTCAACCATAAAGACACAATACACAAACTGTTTCATGTAATCATATGTAATCACACAAACATTTATTCAACCATAACGACACAATACACAAACTGCACTGTTTCATGTAATCAGATGTAATCACACAAACATTTATTCAACCATAAAGACACAATACACAAACTGCACTGTTTCATGTAATCAGATGTAATCACACAACCATAAAGACACAATACACAAACTGCACTGTTTCATGTAATCATATGTAATCACACAAACATTTATTCAACCATAAAGACACAATACACAAACTGCACTGTTTCATGTAATCACACAAACATTTATTCAACCATAAAGACACAATAAACAAACTGTACTGTTTCATGTAATCACACAAACATTTATTCAACCATAAAGACACAATACACAAACTGCACTGTTTCATGTAATCACACAAACATTTATTCAACCATAAAGACACAATACACAAACTGCACTGTTTCATGTAATCAGATGTAATCACACAAACATTTATTCAACCATAAAGACACAATACACAAACTGCACTGTTTCATGTAATCACACAAACATTTATTCTACCATAAAGACACAATACACAAACGGCACTGTTTCATGTAATCATATGTAATCACACAAACATTTATTCAACCATAAAGACACAATACACAAACTGCACTGTTTCATGTAATCATATGTAATCACACAAACATTTATTCAACCATAAAGACACAATACACAAACTGCACTGTTTCATGTAATCAGATGTAATCACACAACTATAAAGACACAATACACAAACTGCACTGTTTCATGTAATCAGATGTAATCACACAAACATTTATTCAACCATAAATACACAATACACAAACTGCACTGTTTCATGTAATCAGATGAAATCACACAAACATTTATTCAACCATAAAGACACAATACACAAACTGCACTGTTTCATGTAATCAGATGTAATCACACAAACATTTATTCAACCATAAAGACACAATACACAAACTGTTTCATGTAATCACACAAACATTTATTCAACCGTAAAGACACAATACACAAACTGCACTGTTTCATGTAATCAGATGTAATCACACAAACATTTATTCAACCATAAAGACACAATACACAAACTGCACTGTTTCATGTAATCATATGTAATCACACAACCATAAAGACACAATACACAAACTGCACTGTTTCATGTAATCATATGTAATCACACAAACATTTATTCAACCATAAAGATACAATACACAAACTGCACTGTTTCATGTAATCACACAAACTGCACTGTTTCATGTAATCATATGTAATCACACAAACATTTATTCAACCATAAAGACACTATACACAAACTGCACTGTTTCATGTAATCATATGTAATCACACAAACATTTATTCAACCATAAAGACACAATACACAAACTGCACTGTTTCATGTAATCATATGTAATCACACAAACATTTATTCAACCATAAAGACACAATACACAGACTGCACTGTTTCATGTAATCATATGTAATCACACAAACATTTATTCAACCATAAAGACACAATACACAAACTGCACTGTTTCATGTAATCACACAAACATTTATTCAACCATAAAGACACAATACACAAACTGTACTGTTTCATGTAATCATATGTAATCACACAGACATTTATTCAACCATAAAGACACAATACACAAACTGTACTGTTTCATGTAATCATATGTAATAACACAAACATTTATTCAACCATAAAGACACAATACACAAACTGTTTCATGTAATCATATGTAATCACACAACCATAAAGACACAATACACAAACTGCACTGTTTCATGTAATCAGATGTAATCACACAAACATTTATTCAACCATAAAGACACAAAACACAAACTGCACTGTTTCATGTAATCAGATGTAATCACACAAACATTTATTCAACCATAAAGACACAATACACAAACTGCACTGTTTCATGTAATCATATGTAATAACACAAACATTTATTCAACCATAAAGACACAATACACAAACTGCACTGTTTCATGTAATCAGATGTAATCACACAAACATTTATTCAACCATAAAGACACAATACACAAACTGCACTGTTTCATGTAATCAGATGTAATCACACAAACATTTATTCAACCATAAAGACACAATACACAAACTGCACTGTTTCATGTAATCAGATGTAATCACACAAACATTTATTCAACCATAAAGACACAATACACAAACTGCACTGTTTCATGTAATCAGATGTAATCACACAAACATTTATTCAACCATAAAGATACAATACACAAATTGCACTGTTTCATGTAATCACACAAACTGCACTGTTTCATGTAATCATATGTAATCACACAAACATTTATTCAACCATAAAGACACTATACACAAACTGCACTGTTTCATGTAATCATATGTAATCACACAAACATTTATTCAACCATAAAGATACAATACACAAACTGCACTGTTTCATGTAATCACACAAACTGCACTGTTTCATGTAATCATATGTAATCACACAAACATTTATTCAACCATAAAGACACTATACACAAACTGCACTGTTTCATGTAATCAGATGTAATCACACAAACATTTATTCAACCATAAAGACACAATACACAAACTGCACTGTTTCATGTAATCAGATGTAATCACACAAACATTTATTCAACCATAAAGACACAATACACAAACTGCACTGTTTCATGTAATCATATGTAATCACACAACCATAAAGACACAATACACAAACTGCACTGTTTCATCTAATCAGATGTAATCACACAAACATTTATTCAACCGTAAAGACACAATACACAAACTGTTTCATGTAATCAGATGTAATCACACAAACATTTATTCAACCATAAAGACACAATACACAAACTGCACTGTTTCATGTAATCAGATGTAATGACACAAACATTTATTCAACCATAAAGACACAATACACAAACTGCACTGTTTCATGTAGTCAGACACAAACATTTATTCAACTATAAAGACACAATACACAAACTGTACTGTTTCATGTAATCATATGTAATCACACAAACATTTATTCAACCATAAAGACACAATACACAAACGGCACTGTCTCATGTAATCATATGTAATCACACAAACATTTATTCAACCATAAAGACACAATACACAAACTGTTTCATGTAATCATATGTAATCACACAAACATTTATTCAACCATAACGACACAATACACAAACTGCACTGTTTCATGTAATCAGATGTAATCACACAAACATTTATTCAACCATAAAGACACAATACACAAACTGCACTGTTTCATGTAATCAGATGTAATCACACAACCATAAAGACACAATACACAAACTGCACTGTTTCATGTAATCATATGTAATCACACAAACATTTATTCAACCATAAAGACACAATACACAAACTGCACTGTTTCATGTAATCACACAAACATTTATTCAACCATAAAGACACAATAAACAAACTGTACTGTTTCATGTAATCACACAAACATTTATTCAACCATAAAGACACAATACACAAACTGCACTGTTTCATGTAATCACACAAACATTTATTCAACCATAAAGACACAATACACAAACTGCACTGTTTCATGTAATCAGATGTAATGACACAAACATTTATTCAACCGTAAAGACACAATACACAAACTGCACTGTTTCATGTAATCAGATGTAATAACACAAACATTTATTCAACCATAAAGACACAATATACAAACTGCACTGTTTCATGTAATCATATGTAATCACACAAACATATATTCAACCATAAAGACACAATACACAAACTGCACTGTTTCATGTAATCATATGTAATCACACAAACATTTATTCAACCGTAAAGACACAATACACAAACTGTTTCATGTAATCAGATGTAATCACACAAACATTTATTCAACCATAAAGACACAATACACAAACTGCACTGTTTCATGTAATCAGATGTAATGACACAAACATTTATTCAACCATAAAGACACAATACACAAACTGCACTGTTTCATGTAGTCAGACACAAACATTTATTCAACCATAAAGACACAATACACAAACTGTACTGTTTCATGTAATCATATGTAATCACACAAACATTTTTTCAACCATAAAGACACAATACACAAACGGCACTGTCTCATGTAATCAGATGTAATCACACAAACATTTATTCAACCATAAAGACACAATACACAAACTGCACTGTTTCATGTAATCATATGTAATCACACAAACATTTATTCAACCATAAAGACACAATACACAAACTGCACTGTTTCATGTAATCATATGTAATCACACAAACATTTTTTCAACCATAAAGACACAATACACAAACGGCACTGTCTCATGTAATCAGATGTAATCACACAAACATTTATTCAACCATAAAGACACAATACACAAACTGCACTGTTTCATGTAATCAGATGTAATCACACAAACATTTATTCAACCATAAAAACACAATACACAAACTGCACTGTTTCATGTAATCTTATGCAATCACACAAACATTTATTCAACCATAAAGACACAATACACAAACTGCACTGTTTCATGTAATCATATGTAATCACACAAACATTTATTCAACCATAAAGACACAATACACAAACTGCACTGTTTCATGTAATCATATGTAATCACACAAACATTTATTCAACCATAAAGACACAATACACAAACTGTTTCATGTAATCATATATAATCACACAAACATTTATTCAACCATAAAGACACAATACACAAACTGCACTGTTTCATGTAATCATATGTAATCACACAAACATTTATTCAACCATAAAGACACAATACACAAACTGCACTGTTTCATGTAATCATATGTAATCACACAAACATTTATTCAACCATAAAGACACAATACACAAACTGCACTGTTTCATGTAATCATATGCAATCACACAAACATTTATTCAACCATAAAGACACAATACACAAACTGCACTGTTTCATGCAATCATATGTAATCACACAAACATTTATTCAACCATAAAGACACAATACACAAACTGCACTGTTTCATGTAATCATATGTAATAACACAAACATTTATTCAACCATAAAGACACAATACACAAACTGCACTGTTTCATGTAATCAGATGTAATCACACAAACATTTATTCAACCATAAAGACACAATACACAAACTGCACTGTTTCATGTAATCAGATGTAATCACACAAACATTTATTCAACCATAAAGACACAATACACAAACTGCACTGTTTCATGTAATCAGATGTAATCACACAAACATTTATTCAACCATAAAGACACAATACACAAACTGCACTGTTTCATGTAATCACACAAACATTTATTCTACCATAAAGACACAATACACAAACGGCACTGTTTCATGTAATCATATGTAATCACACAAACATTTATTCAACCATAAAGACACAATACACAAACTGCACTGTTTCATGTAATCATATGTAATCACACAAACATTTATTCAACCATAAAGACACAATACACAAACTGCACTGTTTCATGTAATCAGATGTAATCACACAACTATAAAGACACAATACACAAACTGCACTGTTTCATGTAATCAGATGTAATCACACAAACATTTATTCAACCATAAAGACACAATACACAAACTGCACTGTTTCATGTAATCAGATGTAATCACACAAACATTTATTCAACCATAAAGACACAATACACAAACTGCACTGTTTCATGTAATCATATGTAATCACACAAACATTTATTCAACCATAAAGATACAATACACAAACTGCACTGTTTCTTGTAATCACACAAACTGCACTGTTTCATGTAATCATATGTAATCACACAAACATTTATTCAACCATAAAGACACTATACACAAACTGCACTGTTTCATGTAATCATATGTAATCACACAAACATTTATTCAACCATAAAGACACAATACACAAACTGCACTGTTTCATGTAATCATATGTAATCACACAAACATTTATTCAACCATAAAGACACAATACACAGACTGCACTGTTTCATGTAATCATATGTAATCACACAAACATTTATTCAACCATAAAGACACAATACACAAACTGCACTGTTTCATGTAATCACACAAACATTTATTCAACCATAAAGACACAATACACAAACTGTACTGTTTCATGTAATCATATGTAATCACACAAACATTTATTCAACCATAAAGACACAATACACAAACTGTACTGTTTCATGTAATCATATGTAATCACACAAACATTTATTCAACCATAAAGACACAATACACAAACTGTTTCATGTAATCATATGTAATCACACAACCATAAAGACACAATACACAAACTGCACTGTTTCATGTAATCAGATGTAATCACACAAACATTTATTCAACCATAAAGACACAATACACAAACTGCACTGTTTCATGTAATCAGATGTAATCACACAAACATTTATTCAACCATAAAGACACAATACACAAACTGCACTGTTTCATGTAATCATATGTAATAACACAAACATTTATTCAACCATAAAGACACAATACACAAACTGCACTGTTTCATGTAATCATATGTAATCACACAACCATAAAGACACAATACACAAACTGCACTGTTTCATGTAATCAGATGTAATCACACAAACATTTATTCAACCATAAAGACACAATACACAAACTGCACTGTTTCATGTAATCAGATGTAATCACACAAACATTTATTCAACCATAAAGATACAATACACAAATTGCACTGTTTCATGTAATCACACAAACTGCACTGTTTCATGTAATCATATGTAATCACACAAACATTTATTCAACCATAAAGACACTATACACAAACTGCACTGTTTCATGTAATCAGATGTAATCACACAAACATTTATTCAACCATAAAGACACAATACACAAACTGCACTGTTTCATGTAATCAGATGTAATCACACAAACATTTATTCAACCATAAAGACACAATACACAAACTGCACTGTTTCATGTAATCAGATGTAATCACACAACCATAAAGACACAATACACAAACTGCACTGTTTCATGTAATCATATGTAATCACACAAACATTTATTCAACCATAAAGACACAATACACAAACTGCACTGTTTCATGTAATCACACAAACATTTATTCAACCATAAAGACACAATAAACAAACTGTACTGTTTCATGTAATCACACAAACATTTATTCAACCATAAAGACACAATACACAAACTGCACTGTTTCATGTAATCACACAAACATTTATTCAACCATAAAGACACAATACACAAACTGCACTGTTTCATGTAATCAGATGTAATGACACAAACATTTATTCAACCGTAAAGACACAATACACAAACTGCACTGTTTCATGTAATCAGATGTAATAACACAAACATTTATTCAACCATAAAGACACAATACACAAACTGCACTGTTTCATGTAATCATATGTAATCACACAAACATATATTCAACCATAAAGACACAATACACAAACTGCACTGTTTCATGTAATCACACAAACATTTATTAAACCATAAAGACACAATACACAAACTGCACTGTTTCATGTAATCATATGTAATCACACAAACATTTATTCAACCGTAAAGACACAATACACAAACTGTTTCATGTAATCAGATGTAATCACACAAACATTTATTCAACCATAAAGACACAATACACAAACTGCACTGTTTCATGTAATCAGATGTAATGACACAAACATTTATTCAACCATAAAGACACAATACACAAACTGCACTGTTTCATGTAGTCAGACACAAACATTTATTCAACCATAAAGACACAATACACAAACTGTACTGTTTCATGTAATCATATGTAATCACACAAACATTTTTTCAACCATAAAGACACAATACACAAACGGCACTGTCTCATGTAATCAGATGTAATCACACAAACATTTATTCAACCATAAAGACACAATACACAAACTGCACTGTTTCATGTAATCATATGTAATCACACAAACATTTATTCAACCATAAAGACACAATACACAAACTGCACTGTTTCATGTAATCATATGTAATCACACAAACATTTTTTCAACCATAAAGACACAATACACAAACGGCACTGTCTCATGTAATCAGATGTAATCACACAAACATTTATTCAACCATAAAGACACAATACACAAACTGCACTGTTTCATGTAATCAGATGTAATCACACAAACATTTATTCAACCATAAAAACACAATACACAAACTGCACTGTTTCATGTAATCTTATGCAATCACACAAACATTTATTCAACCATAAAGACACAATACACAAACTGCACTGTTTCATGTAATCATATGTAATCACACAAACATTTATTCAACCATAAAGACACAATACACAAACTGCACTGTTTCATGTAATCATATGTAATCACACAAACATTTATTCAACCATAAAGACACAATACACAAACTGTTTCATGTAATCATATATAATCACACAAACATTTATTCAACCATAAAGACACAATACACAAACTGCACTGTTTCATGTAATCATATGTAATCACACAAACATTTATTCAACCATAAAGACACAATACACAAACTGCACTGTTTCATGTAATCATATGTAATCACACAAACATTTATTCAACCATAAAGACACAATACACAAACTGCACTGTTTCATGTAATCATATGCAATCACACAAACATTTATTCAACCATAAAGACACAATACACAAACTGCACTGTTTCATGTAATCATATGTAATCACACAACCATAAAGACACAATACACAAACTGCACTGTTTCATGTAATCAGATGTAATCACACAAACATTTATTCAACCATAAAGACACAATACACAAACTGCACTGTTTCATGTAATCATATGTAATAACACAAACATTTATTCAACCATAAAGACACAATACACAAACTGCACTGTTTCATGTAATCAGATGTAATCACACAAACATTTATTCAACCATAAAGACACAATACACAAACTGCACTGTTTCATGTAATCAGATGTAATCACACAAACATTTATTCAACCATAAAGACACAATACACAAACTGCACTGTTTCATGTAATCAGATGTAATCACACAAACATTTATTCAACCATAAAGACACAATACACAAACTGCACTGTTTCATGTAATCACACAAACATTTATTCTACCATAAAGACACAATACACAAACGGCACTGTTTCATGTAATCATATGTAATCACACAAACATTTATTCAACCATAAAGACACAATACACAAACTGCACTGTTTCATGTAATCATATGTAATCACACAAACATTTATTCAACCATAAAGACACAATACACAAACTGCACTGTTTCATGTAATCAGATGTAATCACACAACTATAAAGACACAATACACAAACTGCACTGTTTCATGTAATCAGATGTAATCACACAAACATTTATTCAACCATAAAGACACAATACACAAACTGCACTGTTTCATGTAATCAGATGTAATCACACAAACATTTATTCAACCATAAAGACACAATACACAAACTGCACTGTTTCATGTAATCATATGTAATCACACAAACATTTATTCAACCATAAAGATACAATACACAAACTGCACTGTTTCATGTAATCACACAAACTGCACTGTTTCATGTAATCATATGTAATCACACAAACATTTATTCAACCATAAAGACACTATACACAAACTGCACTGTTTCATGTAATCATATGTAATCACACAAACATTTATTCAACCATAAAGACACAATACACAAACTGCACTGTTTCATGTAATCATATGTAATCACACAAACATTTATTCAACCATAAAGACACAATACACAGACTGCACTGTTTCATGTAATCATATGTAATCACACAAACATTTATTCAACCATAAAGACACAATACACAAACTGCACTGTTTCATGTAATCACACAAACATTTATTCAACCATAAAGACACAATACACAAACTGTACTGTTTCATGTAATCATATGTAATCACACAAACATTTATTCAACCATAAAGACACAATACACAAACTGTACTGTTTCATGTAATCATATGTAATCACACAAACATTTATTCAACCATAAAGAAACAATACACAAACTGTTTCATGTAATCATATGTAATCACACAACCATAAAGACACAATACACAAACTGCACTGTTTCATGTAATCAGATGTAATCACACAAACATTTATTCAACCATAAAGACACAATACACAAACTGCACTGTTTCATGTAATCAGATGTAATCACACAAACATTTATTCAACCATAAAGACACAATACACAAACTGCACTGTTTCATGTAATCATATGTAATAACACAAACATTTATTCAACCATAAAGACACAATACACAAACTGCACTGTTTCATGTAATCATATGTAATCACACAACCATAAAGACACAATACACAAACTGCACTGTTTCATGTAATCAGATGTAATCACACAAACATTTATTCAACCATAAAGACACAATACACAAACTGCACTGTTTCATGTAATCAGATGTAATCACACAAACATTTATTCAACCATAAAGATACAATACACAAATTGCACTGTTTCATGTAATCACACAAACTGCACTGTTTCATGTAATCATATGTAATCACACAAACATTTATTCAACCATAAAGACACTATACACAAACTGCACTGTTTCATGTAATCATATGTAATCACACAAACATTTATTCAACCATAAAGACACAATACACAAACGGCACTGTCTCATGTAATCAGATGTAATCACACAAACATTTATTCAACCATAAAGACACAATACACAAACTGCACTGTTTCATGTAATCAGATGTAATCACACAAACATTTATTCAACCATAAAGATACAATACACAAATTGCACTGTTTCATGTAATCACACAAACTGCACTGTTTCATGTAATCATATGTAATCACACAAACATTTATTCAACCATAAAGACACAATACACAAACTGCACTGTTTCATGTAATCATATGTAATCACACAAACATTTATTCAACCATAAAGACACTATACACAAACTGCACTGTTTCATGTAATCATATGTAATCACACAAACATTTATTCAACCATAAAGACACAATACACAAACTGCACTGTTTCATGTAATCATATGTAATCACACAAACATTTATTCAACCATAAAGACACAATACACAGACTGCACTGTTTCATGTAATCATATGTAATCACACAAACATTTATTCAACCATAAAGACACAATACACAAACTGCACTGTTTCATGTAATCACACAAACATTTATTCAACCATAAAGACACAATACACAAACTGTACTGTTTCATGTAATCATATGTAATCACACAAACATTTATTCAACCATAAAGACACAATACACAAACTGTACTGTTTCATGTAATCATATGTAATCACACAAACATTTATTCAACCATAAAGACACAATACACAAACTGTTTCATGTAATCATATGTAATCACACAACCATAAAGACACAATACACAAACTGCACTGTTTCATGTAATCAGATGTAATCACACAAACATTTATTCAACCATAAAGACACAATACACAAACTGCACTGTTTCATGTAATCAGATGTAATCACACAAACATTTATTCAACCATAAAGACACAATACACAAACTGCACTGTTTCATGTAATCATATGTAATAACACAAACATTTATTCAACCATAAAGACACAATACACAAACTGCACTGTTTCATGTAATCATATGTAATCACACAACCATAAAGACACAATACACAAACTGCACTGTTTCATGTAATCAGATGTAATCACACAAACATTTATTCAACCATAAAGACACAATACACAAACTGCACTGTTTCATGTAATCAGATGTAATCACACAAACATTTATTCAACCATAAAGATACAATACACAAATTGCACTGTTTCATGTAATCACACAAACTGCACTGTTTCATGTAATCATATGTAATCACACAAACATTTATTCAACCATAAAGACACTATACACAAACTGCACTGTTTCATGTAATCATATGTAATCACACAAACATTTATTCAACCATAAAGACACAATACACAAACGGCACTGTCTCATGTAATCAGATGTAATCACACAAACATTTATTCAACCATAAAGACACAATACACAAACTGCACTGTTTCATGTAATCAGATGTAATCACACAAACATTTATTCAACCATAAAGATACAATACACAAATTGCACTGTTTCATGTAATCACACAAACTGCACTGTTTCATGTAATCATATGTAATCACACAAACATTTATTCAACCATAAAGACACAATACACAAACTGCACTGTTTCATGTAATCAGATGTAATCACACAAACATTTATTCAACCATAAAGATACAATACACAAATTGCACTGTTTCATGTAATCACACAAACTGCACTGTTTCATGTAATCATATGTAATCACACAAACATTTATTCAACCATAAAGACACTATACACAAACTGCACTGTTTCATGTAATCATATGTAATCACACAAACATTTATTCAACCATAAAGATACAATACACAAACTGCACTGTTTCATGTAATCACACAAACTGCACTGTTTCATGTAATCATATGTAATCACACAAACATTTATTCAACCATAAAGACACTATACACAAACTGCACTGTTTCATGTAATCATATGTAATCACACAAACATTTATTCAACCGTAAAGACACAATACACAAACTGTTTCATGTAATCAGATGTAATCACACAAACATTTATTCAACCATAAAGACACAATACACAAACTGCACTGTTTCATGTAATCATATGTAATCACACAAACATTTATTCAACCGTAAAGACACAATACACAAACTGTTTCATGTAATCAGATGTAATCACACAAACATTTATTCAACCATAAAGACACAATACACAAACTGCACTGTTTCATGTAGTCAGACACAAACATTTATTCAACTATAAAGACACAATACACAAACTGTACTGTTTCATGTAATCATATGTAATCACACAAACATTTATTCAACCATAAAAACACAATACACAAACGGCACTGTCTCATGTAATCATATGTAATCACACAAACATTTATTCAACCATAAAGACACAATACACAAACTGTTTCATGTAATCATATGTAATCACACAAACATTTATTCAACCATAACGACACAATACACAAACTGCACTGTTTCATGTAATCAGATGTAATCACACAAACATTTATTCAACCATAAAGACACAATACACAAACTGCACTGTTTCATGTAATCAGATGTAATCACACAACCATAAAGACACAATACACAAACTGCACTGTTTCATGTAATCATATGTAATCACACAAACATTTATTCAACCATAAAGACACAATACACAAACTGCACTGTTTCATGTAATCACACAAACATTTATTCAACCATAAAGACACAATACACAAACTGTACTGTTTCATGTAATCACACAAACATTTATTCAACCATAAAGACACAATACACAAACTGCACTGTTTCATGTAATCACACAAACATTTATTCAACCATAAAGACACAATACACAAACTGCACTGTTTCATGTAATCAGATGTAATAACACAAACATTTATTCAACCATAAAGACACAATACACAAACTGCACTGTTTCATGTAATCATATGTAATCACACAAACATTTATTCAACCATAAAGACACAATACACAAACTGCCCTGTTTCATGTAATCATATGTAATCACACAAACATTTATTCAACCGTAAAGACACAATACACAAACTGTTTCATGTAATCAGATGTAATCACACAAACATTTATTCAACCATAAAGACACAATACACAAACTGCACTGTTTCATGTAATCAGATGTAATGACACAAACATTTATTCAACCATAAAGACACAATACACAAAATGCACTGTTTCATGTAGTCAGACACAAACATTTATTCAACCATAAAGACACAATACACAAACTGTACTGTTTCATGTAATCATATGTAATCACACAAACATTTTTTCAACCATAAAGACACAATACACAAACGGCACTGTCTCATGTAATCAGATGTAATCACACAAACATTTATTCAACCATAAAGACACAATACACAAACTGCACTGTTTCATGTAATCAGATGTAATCACACAAACATTTATTCAACCATAAAGACACAATACACAAACTGCACTGTTTCATGTAATCATATGTAATCACACAAACATTTATTCAACCATAAAGACACAATACACAAACTGCACTGTTTCATGTAATCATATGTAATCACACAACCATAAAGACACAATAAACAAACTGCACTGTTTCATGTAATCAGATGTAATCACACAACCATAAAGACACAATACACAAACTGCACTGTTTCATGTAATCAGATGTAATCACACAAACATTTATTCAACTATAAAGACACAATACACAAACTGCACTGTTTCATGTAATCTTATGCAATCACACAAACATTTATTCAACCATAAAGACACAATACACAAACTGCACTGTTTCATGTAATCAGATGTAATCACACAAACATTTATTCAACCATAAAGACACAATACACAAACTGCACTGTTTCATGTAATCATATGTAATCACACAACCATAAAGACACAATACACAAACTGCACTGTTTCATGTAATCATATGTAATCACACAACCATAAAGACACAATACACAAACTGCACTGTCTCATGTAATCAGATGTAATCACACAAACATTTATTCAACCGTAAAGACACAATACACAAACTGTTTCATGTAATCATATGTAATCACACAAAGATTTATTCAACCGTAAAGACACAATACACAAACTGCACTGATTCATGTAATCAGATATAATCACACAAACATTTATTCAACCGTAAAGACACAATATACAAACTGCACTGTTTCATGTAATCAGATGTAATCACACAAACATTTATTCAACCAAAAAGACACAATACACAAACTGTACTGTTTCATGTAATCAGATGTAATCACACAAACATTTATTCAACCATAAAAACACAATACACAAACTGCACTGTTTCATGTAATCTTATGCAATCACACAAACATTTATTCAACCATAAAGACACAATACACAAACTGCACTGTTTCATGTAATCAGATGTAATCACACAAACATTTATTCAACCATAAAGACACAATACACAAACTGCACTGTTTCATGTAATCATATGTAATCACACAAACATTTATTCAACCATAAAGACACAATACACAAACTGTTTCATGTAATCATATATAATCACACAAACATTTATTCAACCATAAAGACACAATACACAAACGGCACTGTTTCATGTAATCATATGTAATAACACAAACATTTATTCAACCATAAAGACACAATACACAAACTGCACTGTTTCATGTAATCATATGTAATAACACAAACATTTATTCAACCATAAAGACACAATACACAAACTGCACTGTCTCATGTAATCAGATGTAATCACACAAACATTTATTCAACCATAAAGACACAATACACAAACTGCACTGTTTCATGTAATCAGATGTAATCACACAAACATTTATTCAACCATAAAGACACAATACACAAACTGCACTGTTTCATGTAATCAGATGTAATCACACAAACATTTATTCAACCATAAAGACACAATACACAAACTGCACTGTTTCATGTAATCACACAAACATTTATTCAACCATAAAGACACAATACACAAACGGCACTGTTTCATGTAATCATATGTAATCACACAAACATTTATTCAACCATAAAGACACAATACACAAACTGCACTGTTTCATGTAATCATATGTAATCACACAAACATTTATTCAACCATAAAGACACAATACACAAACTGCACTGTTTCATGTAATCAGATGTAATCACACAAACATTTATTCAACCATAAAGACACAATACACAAACTGCGCTGTTTCATGTAATCATATGTAATCACACAACCATAAAGACACAATACACAAACTGCACTGTTTCATGTAATCATATGTAATCACACAATGTTTTATTAATTGGCCAATACAAAGTCATGAAGTTCTCTGGGAAACTAAAGCTGACAGTTTTTTAGTTTTATTTTAAAGGGGCATTATACACTTATTTTTTCTTTGCATAAATGTTTTGTAGATGATCTATTTATATAACCCATAAAGTTTTTTTTTTTTTTTTTTTTTTTAAATGAATAGTTTTGCTTATTTTTAAATAACATTGCTCTGTCTTTCAGACTCCTAACCAAGCCACAAAGTTTTAGGAGAATACCAACGTATACCTACTCCAGCGTGCTCCTGTTTGTGTAAATGGTCTTTTCATATGCAAATGAAGGGGGAGGGGGAGTGTCTGATCTTTCCCACTTGCAGTGGGTGTTCCAGTAACCTTTTAAACAGAGCTAAACTGGAAACTTCTAAGTAGGTTTTTAAACGGTTTTATACTGGATTTTTATATCAGTATCTGTGCATATTATTCTTTATAGTAGTGTCTATTATTGCAGTTCTATGGAAATTGGTGTATACTGCAATACAAATTGCAATGTAATTTGTAAAAGATACACATACATATACAAAGTATGATCCTAATTTGTTAAAGTTAAACAGAAACTGTAAAAGTATAATTCAAATTGGTAAAATCCTAAATACACTGCGGTTTACAAAATAAAATTTAAAATATAAAGTGCAAAATTTGAATGTCATAAAATTTGATCTGAAGTGCAAAGTCTTATAGAATACAAAGCACAAAGTGTAAATGCAGCAGGACTCTCATGTCATGCAGTGCTATATTGCCCTGGGCTTGTATATCCTTCACATACAGAAATGCAGGGAATGCCCCTTGGAGAAGTAAAGCAAAATCAACATTTTGAAAATCTAACTATTGATCTTGCAGTACTGGAGAATCATTTTAGAATATTTTACCAGAGCAGAGAGGTTTTTAACCATCAGGCACTGAGAAAGACTGACTGCCTCACACAGAACTATAAAAAAGCGCCTCACTATTTGCATGCACTATAGGTATGTGAGCTCTGGGAGACCGTTAACAGCTCCCTCTAACCTCCTGCTTATGTAAACCCCATTCTTCCACAATATATATATACATATATACATATATTTACATACATGTGTGTGTATATCCACACAATGGTCTTTAGATTATTGGCATTACCACCTGGGTTACCAGGTGTCCCGTATTTAGCAGGCCGTACACTAAAATGTTCACAAAAATACTGTACACTTAAATGTCCAGTTTTTTTAAAGACCCTGGGCTAGATTACTAGTGGAGCGCTACATTATTGTGCAAACAAGGAAATTTGACGGCATCAGAACGAGGCTCCCATAGGAGCCTATAGAAGCGTGCTGTTGTGAGCAAAATGCTTCCTAGCAATGCAAACACAAGCTTGCATTCACATTGTGACTGAGTTGTAATAATACCAGTGTAATACCAGTGTAATACCAGTGCACATTATCATGTGCTGGTATTACAAAGTGTATCGCTAATATCGATTTCATAAAAGCAATATATAGCACTCCACTTGTAATCTAGCCCACTGAGTGTTGGCTAAATGTACAAGACCTCCAATGCCTCAATGCATTACAAATATTGTACAGAAAGAAGTGAGGGGCAGTTGAGGGGGGTGGGGGTCAAATCACTTCTATTTATGTGTGTTATTAGTTACCAAAGTAGAGGTAAAATGATTGATTTGTATGTTTCTGGCAGCCAAGGGGTAAGATGACTGCTCAATTGCGAACAATATCCTTAGTGGCATCTTGAGTGGTGGCTAAGGTAAAGGTTTGCCCCACAGCACTGTATTAAAAGACAAACATTTATTCAACCATAAAGACACAATACACAAACTGTACTGTTTCATGTAATCACAAAAACATTTATTCAACCATAAAGACACAATACACAAACTGCACTGTTTCATGTAATCAGATGTAATCACACAAACATTTATTCAACCATAAAGACACAATACACAAACTGCACTGTTTCATGTAATCATATGTAATCACACAACCATAAAGACACAATACACAAACTGCACTGTTTCATCTAATCAGATGTAATCACACAAACATTTATTCAACCGTAAAGACACAATACACAAACTGTTTCATGTAATCATATGTAATCACACAAAGATTTATTCAACCGTAAAGACACAATACACAAACTGCACTGATTCATGTAATCAGATATAATCACACAAACATTTATTCAACCGTAAAGACACAATACACAAACTGTACTGTTTCATGTAATCATATGTAATCACACAACCATAAAGACACAATACACAAACTGCACTGTTTCATCTAATCAGATGTAATCACACAAACATTTATTCAACCGTAAAGACACAATACACAAACTGTTTCATGTAATCATATGTAATCACACAAACATTTATTCAACCAAAAAGACACAGCACACAAACTGTACTGTTTCATGTAATCAGATGTAATCACACAAACATTTATTCAACCGTAAAGACACAATACACAAACTGTTTCATGTAATCAGATGTAATCACACAAACATTTATTCAACCAAAAAGACACAATACACAAACTGCACTGTTTCATGTAATCAGATGTAATGACACAAACATTTATTCAACCATAAAAACACAATACACAAACTGCACTGTTTCATGTAATCTTATGCAATCACACAAACATTTATTCAACTATAAAGACACAATACACAAACTGCACTGTTTCATGTAATCATATGTAATCACACAAACATTTATTCAACCATAAAGACACAATACACAAACTGTTTCATGTAATCATATATAATCACACATACATTTATTCAACCATAAAGACACAATACACAAACGGCACTGTTTCATGTAATCATATGTAATAACACAAACATTTATTCAACCATAAAGACACAATACACAAACTGCACTGTTTCATGTAATCATATGTAATAACACAAACATTTATTCAACCATAAAGACACAATACACAAACTGCACTGTCTCATGTAATCAGATGTAATCACACAAACATTTATTCAACCATAAAGACACAATACACAAACTGCACTGTTTCATGTAATCAGATGTAATCACACAAACATTTATTCAACCATAAAGACACAATACACAAACTGCACTGTTTCATGTAATCAGATGTAATCACACAAACATTTATTCAACCATAAAGACACAATACACAAACTGCACTGTTTCATGTAATCACACAAACATTTATTCTACCATAAAGACACAATACACAAACGGCACTGTTTCATGTAATCATATGTAATCACACAAACATTTATTCAACCATAAAGACACAATACACAAACTGCACTGTTTCATGTAATCATATGTAATCACACAAACATTTGTTCAACCATAAAGACACAATACACAAACTGCACTGTTTCATGTAATCAGATGTAATCACACAACTATAAAGACACAATACACAAACTGCACTGTTTCATGTAATCAGATGTAATCACACAAACATTTATTCAACCATAAAGACACAATTCACAAACTGCACTGTTTCATGTAATCAGATGTAATCACACAAACATTTATTCAACCATAAAGACACAATACACAAACTGCACTGTTTCATGTAATCAGATGTAATCACACAAACATTTATTCAACCATAAAGACACAATACACAAACTGTTTCATGTAATCACACAAACATTTATTCAACCGTAAAGACACAATACACAAACTGCACTGTTTCATGTAATCAGATGTAATCACACAAACATTTATTCAACCATAAAGACACAATACACAAACTGCACTGTTTCATGTAATCAGATGTAATCACACAAACATTTATTCAACCATAAAGACACAATACACAAACTGCACTGTTTCATGTAATCATATGTAATCACACAAACATTTATTCAACCATAAAGATACAATACACAAACTGCACTGTTTCAAGTAATCACACAAACTGCACTGTTTCATGTAATCATATGTAATCACACAAACATTTATTCAACCATAAAGACACTATAAACAAACTGCACTGTTTCATGTAATCATATGTAATCACACAAACATTTATTCAACCATAAAGACACAATACACAAACTGCACTGTTTCATGTAATCATATGTAATCACACAAACATTTATTCAACCATAAAGACACAATACACAAACTGCACTGTTTCATGTAATCATATGTAATCACACAAACATTTATTCAACCATAAAGACACAATACACAAACTGCACTGTTTCATGTAATCACACAAACATTTATTCAACCATAAAGACACAATACACAAACTGTACTGTTTCATGTAATCATATGTAATCACACAAACATTTATTCAACCATAAAGACACAATACACAAACTGTACTGTTTCATGTAATCATATGTAATCACACAAACATTTATTCAACCATAAAGACACAATACACAAACTGTTTCATGTAATCATATGTAATCACACAACCATAAAGACACAATACACAAACTGCACTGTTTCATGTAATCAGATGTAATCACACAAACATTTATTCAACCATAAAGACACAATACACAAACTGCACTGTTTCATGTAATCAGATGTAATCACACAAACATTTATTCAACCATAAAGACACAATACACAAACTGCACTGTTTCATGTAATCATATGTAATAACACAAACATTTATTCAACCATAAAGACACAATACACAAACTGCACTGTTTCATGTAATCATATGTAATCACACAACCATAAAGACACAATACACAAACTGCACTGTTTCATGTAATCAGATGTAATCACACAAACATTTATTCAACCATAAAGACACAATACACAAACTGCACTGTTTCATGTAATCAGATGTAATCACACAAACATTTATTCAACCATAAAGACACAATACACAAACTGCACTGTTTCATGTAATCATATGTAATCACACAAACATTTATTCAACCATAAAGACACAATACACAAACTGCACTGTTTCATGTAATCAGATGTAATCACACAAACATTTATTCAACCATAAAGATACAATACACAAATTGCACTGTTTCATGTAATCGCACAAACTGCACTGTTTCATGTAATCATATGTAATCACACAAACATTTATTCAACCATAAAGATACAATACACAAACTGCACTGTTTCATGTAATCACACAAACTGCACTGTTTCATGTAATCAGATGTAATCACACAAACATTTATTCAACCATAAAGACACTATACACAAACTGCACTGTTTCATGTAATCATATGTAATCACACAAACATTTATTCAACCGTAAAGACACAATACACAAACTGTTTCATGTAATCAGATGTAATGACACAAACATTTATTCAACCATAAAGACACAATACACAAACTGCACTGTTTCATGTAGTCAGACACAAACATTTATTCAACTATAAAGACACAATACACAAACTGTACTGTTTCATGTAATCATATGTAATCACACAAACATTTATTCAACCATAAAGACACAATACACAAACGGCACTGTCTCATGTAATCATATGTAATCACACAAACATTTATTCAACCATAAAGACACAATACACAAACTGTTTCATGTAATCATATGTAATCACACAAACATTTATTCAACCATAACGACACAATACACAAACTGCACTGTTTCATGTAATCAGATGTAATCACACAAACATTTATTCAACCATAAAGACACAATACACAAACTGCACTGTTTCATGTAATCAGATGTAATCACACAACCATAAAGACACAATACACAAACTGCACTGTTTCATGTAATCATATGTAATCACACAAACATTTATTCAACCATAAAGACACAATACACAAACTGTTTCATGTAATCATATGTAATCACACAAACATTTATTCAACCGTAAAGACACAATACACAAACTGCACTGTTTCATGTAATCATATGTAATCACACAAACATTTATTCAACCATAAAGACACAATACACAAACTGCACTGTTTCATGTAATCATATGTAATCACACAAACATTTATTCAACCGTAAAGACACAATACACAAACTGTTTCATGTAATCAGATGTAATCACACAAACATTTATTCAACCATAAAGACACAATACACAAACTGCGCTGTTTCATGTAATCAGATGTAATGACACAAACATTTATTCAACCATAAAGACACAATACACAAACTGCACTGTTTCATGTAGTCAGACACAAACATTTATTCAACCATAAAGACACAATACACAAACGGCACTGTCTCATGTAATCAGATGTAATCACACAAACATTTATTCAACCATAAAGACACAATACACAAACTGCACTGTTTCATGTAATCAGATGTAATCACACAAACATTTATTCAACCATAAAGACACAATACACAAACTGCACTGTTTCATGTAATCATATGTAATCACACAAACATTTATTCAACCATAAAGACACAATACACAAACTGCACTGTTTCATGTAATCATATGTAATCACACAAACATTTTTTCAACCATAAAGACACAATACACAAACGGCACTGTCTCATGTAATCAGATGTAATCACACAAACATTTATTCAACCATAAAGACACAATACACAAACTGCACTGTTTCATGTAATCAGATGTAATCACACAAACATTTATTCAACCATAAAGACACAATACACAAACTGCACTGTTTCATGTAATCATATGTAATCACACAAACATTTATTCAACCATAAAGACACAATACACAAACTGCACTGTTTCATGTAATCATATGTAATCACACAAACATTTATTCAACCATAAAGACACAATACACAAACTGCACTGTTTCATGTAATCATATGTAATCACACAAACATTTATTCAACCATAAAGAAACAATACACAAACTGCACTGTTTCATGTAATCAGATGTAATCACACAACCATAAAGACACAATACACAAACTGCACTGTTTCATGTAATCAGATGTAATCACACAAACATTTATTCAACTATAAAGACACAATACACAAACTGCACTGTTTCATATAATCTTATGCAATCACACAAACATTTATTCAACCATAAAGACACAATACACAAACTGCACTGTTTCATGTAATCAGATGTAATCACACAAACATTTATTCAACCATAAAGACACAATACACAAACTGCACTGTTTCATGTAATCAGATGTAATCACACAACCATAAAGACACAATACACAAACTGCACTGTTTCATGTAATCATATGTAATCACACAACCATAAAGACACAATACACAAACTGCACTGTTTCATCTAATCAGATGTAATCACACAAACATTTATTCAACCGTAAAGACACAATACACAAACTGTTTCATGTAATCATATGTAATCACACAAACATTTATTCAACCGTAAAGACACAATACACAAACTGCACTGATTCATGTAATCAGATATAATCACACAAACATTTATTCAACCGTAAAGACACAATACACAAACTGCACTGTTTCATGTAATCAGATGTAATCACACAAACATTTATTCAACCAAAAAGACACAATACACAAACTGTACTGTTTCATGTAATCAGATGTAATCACACAAACATTTATTCAACCATAAAGACACAATACACAAACTGCACTGTTTCATGTAATCACACAAACATTTATTCAACCATAAAAACACAATACACAAACTGCACTGTTTCATGTAATCATATGTAATCACACAAACATTTATTCAACCATAAAGACACAATACACAAACTGCACTGTTTCATGTAATCAGATGTAATCACACAAACATTTATTTAACCATAAAAACACAATACACAAACTGCACTGTTTCATGTAATCAGATGTAATCACACAAACATTTATTCAACCATAAAGACACAATACACAAACTGCACTGTTTCATGTAATCATATGTAATCACACAAACATTTATTCAACCATAAAGATACAATACACAAACTGCACTGTTTCATGTAATCACACAAACTGCACTGTTTCATGTAATCATATGTAATCACACAAACATTTATTCAACCATAAAGACACTATACACAAACTGCACTGTTTCATGTACTCATATGTAATCACACAAACATTTATTCAACCATAAAGACACAATACACAAACTGCACTGTTTCATGTAATCATATGTAATCACACAAACATTTATTCAACCATAAAGACACAATACACAAACTGCACTGTTTCATGTAATCACACAAACATTTATTCAACCATAAAAACACAATACACAAACTGTACTGTTTCATGTAATCATATGTAATCACACAAACATTTATTCAACCATAAAGACACAATACACAAACTGTACTGTTTCATGTAATCATATGTAATCACACAAACATTTATTCAACCATAAAGACACAATACACAAACTGTTTCATGTAATCATATGTAATCACACAACCATAAAGACACAATACACAAACTGCACTGTTTCATGTAATCAGATGTAATCACACAAACATTTATTCAACCATAAAGACACAATACACAAACTGCACTGTTTCATGTAATCATATGTAATCACACAAACATTTATTCAACCATAAAGACACAATACACAAACTGCACTGTTTCATTTAATCACACAAACATTTATTCAACCATAAAGATACAATACACAAACTGCACTGTTTCATGTAATCACACAAACTGCACTGTTTCATGTAATCATATGTAATCACACAAATATTTATTCAACCGTAAAGACACAATACACAAACTGTTTCATGTAATCAGATGTAATCACACAAACATTTATTCAACCATAAAGACACAATACACAAACTGCACTGTTTCATGTAATCATATGTAATCACACAAACATTTATTCAACCATAAAGACACAATACACAAACTGCACTGTTTCATGTAATCATATGTAATCACACAAACATTTATTCAACCATAAAGACACAATACACAAACTGCACTGTTTCATGTAATCACACAAACATTTATTCAACCATAAAGACACAATACACAAACTGTACTGTTTCATGTAATCATATGTAATCACACAAACATTTATTCAACCATAAAGACACAATACACAAACTGTACTGTTTCATGTAATCATATGTAATCACACAAACATTTATTCAACCATAAAGACACAATACACAAACTGTTTCATGTAATCATATGTAATCACACAACCATAAAGACACAATACACAAACTGCACTGTTTCATGTAATCAGATGTAATCACACAAACATTTATTCAACCATAAAGACACAATACACAAACTGCACTGTTTCATGTAATCATATGTAATAACACAAACATTTATTCAACCATAAAGACACAATACACAAACTGCACTGTTTCATGTAATCAGATGTAATCGCACAAACATTTATTCAACCATAAAGACACAATACACAAACTGCACTGTTTCATGTAATCAGATGAAATCACACAAACATTTATTCAACCGTAAAGACACAATACACAAACTGCACTGTTTCATGTAATCAGATGTAATCACACAAACATTTATTCAACCGTAAAGACACAATACACAAACTGCACTGTTTCATGTAATCAGATGTAATCACACAAACATTTATTCAACCGTAAAGACACAATACACAAACTGCACTGTTTCATGTAATCAGATGTAATCACACAAACATTTATTCAACCATAAAGACACAATACACAAACTGCACTGTTTCATATAATCATATGTAATGACACAAACATTTATTCAACCATAAAGACACAATACACAAACTGCACTGTTTCATGTAATCAGATGTAATCACACAAACATTTATTCAACCATAAAGACACAATACACAAACTGCATTGTTTCATGTAATCATATGTCATCACACAAACATTTATTCAACCATAAAGACACAATACACAAACTGCACTGTTTCATGTAATCATATGCAATCACACAAACATTTATTCAACCATAAAGACACAATACACAAACTGCACTGTTTCATGTAATCATATGTAATCACACAAACATTTATTCAACCATAAAGACACAATACACAAACTGCACTGTTTCATATAATCATATGTAATGACACAAACATTTATTCAACCATAAAGACACAAAACACAAACTGCACTGTTTCATGTAATCAGATGTAATCACACAAACATTTATTCAACCATAAAGACACAATACACAAACTGCACTGTTTCATGTAATCATATGTAATCACACAACCATAAAGACACAATACACAAACTGCACTGTTTCATGTAATCAGATGTAATCACACAAACATTTATTCAACTATAAAGACACAATACACAAACTGTACTGTTTCATTTAATCAGTGGTAATCACACAAACATTTATTCAACCATAAAGACACAATACACAAACTGTACTGTTTCATGTAATCATATGTAATCACACAAACATTTATTCAACCATAAAGACACAATACACAAACTGCACTGTTTCATGTAATCATATGTAATCACACAAAAATTTATTCAACCATAAAGACACAATACACAAACTGCACTATTTCATTTAATCATATGTAATCCCACAAACATTTATTCAACCATAAAGACACAATACACAAACTGCACTGTTTCATGTAATCAGATGTAATCACACAAACATTTATTCAACCATAAAGACACAATACACAAACTGCACTGTTTCATGTAATCAAATGTAATCACACAAACATTTATTCAAACATAAAGACACAATACACAAACTGCACTGTTTCATGTAATCATATGTAATCACACAAACATTTATTCAAACATAAAGACACAATACACAAACTGCACTGTTTCATGTAATCAGATGTAATCACACAAACATTTATTCAACCATAAAGACACAATACACAAACTGTACTGTTTCATGTAATCAGATGTAATCACACAAACATTTATTCAACCATAAAGACACAATACACAAACTGCACTGTTTCATGTAATCAGATGTAATCACACAAACATTTATTCAACCATAAAGACACAATACACAAACTGCACTGTTTCATGTAATCAGATGTAATCACACAAACATTTTTTCAACCGTAAAGACACAATACACAAACTGCACTGTTTCATGTAATCAGATGTAATCACACAAACATTTATTCAACCATAAAGACACAATACACAAACTGCACTGTTTCATGTAATCAGATGTAATCGCACAAACATTTTTTCAACCGTAAAGACACAATACACAAACTGCACTGTTTCATGTAATCAGATGTAATCACACAAACATTTATTCAACCATAAAGACACAATACACAAACTGCACTGTTTCATGTAATCATATGTCATCACACAAACATTTATTCAACCATAAAGACACAATACACAAACTGCACTGTTTCATGTAATCATATGCAATCACACAGACATTTATTCAACCATAAAGACACAATACACAAACTGCACTGTTTCATGTAATCAGATGTAATCACACAAACATTTATTCAACCGTAAAGACACAATACACAAACTGCACTGTTTCATGTAATCACACAAACATTTATTCAACCATAAAGACACAATACACAAACTGTACTGTTTCATGTAATCATATGTAATCACACAAACATTTATTCAACCATAAAGACACAATACACAAACTGTACTGTTTCATGTAATCAGATGTAATCACACAAACATTTATTCAACCGTAAAGACACAATACACAAACTGCACTGTTTCATGTAATCACACAAACATTTATTCAACCATAAAGACACAATACACAAACTGTACTGTTTCATGTAATCATATGTAATCACACAAACATTTATTCAACCATAAAGACACAATACACAAACTGTTTCATGTAATCATATGTAATCACACAACCATAAAGACACAATACACAAACTGCACTGTTTCATGTAATCAGATGTAATCACAAAAACATTTATTCAACCATAAAGACACAATACACAAACTGCACTGTTTCATGTAATCAGAAGTAATCACACAAACATTTATTCAACCATAAAGACACAATACACAAACTGCACTGTTTCATGTAATCATATGTAATCACACAAACATTTATTCAACCATAAAGATACAATACACAAACTGCACTGTTTCATGTAATCACACAAACTGCACTGTTTCATGTAATCATATGTAATCACACAAACATTTATTCAACCATAAAGACACTATACACAAACTGCACTGTTTCATGCAATCATATGTAATCACACAAACATTTATTCAACCATAAAGACACAATACACAAACTGCACTGTTTCATGTAATCATATGTAATCACAAAACATTTATTCAACCATAAAGACACAATACACAAACTGCACTGTTTCATCTAATCATATGTAATCACACAAACATTTATTCAACCATAAAGACACAATACACAAACTGCACTTTTTCATGTAATCACACAAACATTTATTCAACCATAAAGAAACAATACACAAATTGTACTGTTTCATGTAATCATATGTAATCACACAAACATTTATTCAAACATAAAGACACAATACACAAACTGTACTGTTTCGTGTAATCATATGTAATCACACAAACATTTATTCAACCATAAAGACACAATACACAAACTGTACTGTTTCATGTAATCATATGTAATCACACAAACATTTATTCAACCATAAAGACACAATACACAAACTGCACTGTTTCATGTAATCAGATGTAATAACACAAACATTTATTCAACTATAAAGACACAATACACAAACTGTTTCATGTAATCATATGTAATCACACAAACATTTATTCAACCATAAAGACACAATACACAAACTGCACTGTTTCATGTAATAAGATGTAATCACACAAACATTTATTCAACCATAAAGACACAATACACAAACTGAACTGTTTCATGTAATCAGATGTAATCACACAAACATTTATTCAACCATAAAGACACAATACACAAACTGCACTGTTTCATGTAATCAGATGTAATCACACAAACATTTATTCAACCGTAAAGACACAATACACAAACTGTTTCATGTAATCACACAAACATTTATTCAACCGTAAAGACACAATACACAAACTGCACTGTTTCATGTAATCAGATGTAATCACACAAACATTTATTTAACCGTAAAGACCCAATACACAAACTGCACTGTTTCATGTAATCATATGTAATCACACAAACATTTATTCAACCATAAAGACACAATACACAAACTGTTTCATGTAATCACACAAACATTTATTCAACCATAAAGACACAATACACAAACTGTTTCATGTAATCACACAAACATTTATTCAACCATAAAGACACAATACACAAACTGTTTCATGTAATCACACAAACATTTATTCAACCATAAAGACACAATACACAAACTGTTTCATGTAATCACACAAACATTTATTCAACCATAAAGACACAATACACAAACTGCACTGTTTCATGTAATCAGATGTAATCACACAAACATTTATTCAACCATAAAGACACAATACACAAACTGCACTGTTTCATGTAATCAGATGTAATCACACAAATATTTATTCAATCATAAAGATACAATACACAAACTGCACTGTTTCGTATAATCAGATGTAATCACACAAACATTTATTCAACCGTAAAGACACAATACACTAACTGCACTGTTTCATGTAATCATATGCAATCACACAAACATTTATTCAACCATAAAGTCACAATACACTAACTGCACTGTTTCATGTAATCATATGCAATCACACAAACATTTATTCAACCATAAAGACACAATACACAAACGGCACTGTTTCATGTAATCAGATGTAATCACACAAACATTTATTCAACCGTATAGACACAATACACTAACTGCACTGTTTCATGTAATCATATGCAATCACACAAACATTTATTCAACCATAAAGACACAATACACAAACTGCACTGTTTCATGTAATCATATGTAATCACCCAAACATTTATTCAACCATAAAGACACAATACACAAACTGCACTGTTTCATGTAATCAGATGTAATCACACAAACATTTATTCAACCGTAAAGACACAATACACAAACTGCACTGTTTCATGTAATCAGATGTAATCACACAAACATTTATTCAACCATAAAGACACAATACACAAACTGTTTCATGTAATCAGATGTAATCACACAAACATTTATTCAACCATAAAGACACAATACACAAACTGCACTGTTTCATGTAATCAGATGTAATCACACAAACATTTATTCAACCATAAAGACACAATACAGAAACTGTACTGTTTCATGTAATCATATGTAATCACACAAACATTTTTTCAACCATAAAGACACAATAAACAAACTGCACTGTTTCATGTAATCATATGTAATCACACAAACATTTATTCAACTATAAAGACACAATACACAAACTGCACTGTTTCATGTAATCATATGTAATGACACAAACATTTATTCAACCATAAAGACACAATACACAAACTGTACTGTTTCATGTAATCATATGTAATCACACAAACATTTATTCAACCATAAAGACACAATACACAAACTGCACTGTTTCATGTAATCAGATGTAATCACACAACCATAAAGACACAATACACAAACTGCACTGTTTCATGTAATCAGATGTAATCACACAAACATTTATTAAACCATAAAGACACAATACACAAACTGCACTGTTTCATGTAATCATATGTAATCACACAAACATTTATTCAACCATAAAGACACAATGCACAAACTGTACTGTTTCATGTAATCACACAAACATTTATTCAACCATAAAGACACAATACACAAACTGTTTCATGTAATCAGATGTAATCACACAAACATTTATTCAACCATAAAGACACAATACACAAACTGCACTGTTTCATGTAATCACACAAACATTTATTAAACCATAAAGACACAATACACAAACTGCACTGTTTCATGTAATCATATGTAATCACACAAACATTTATTCAACCATAAAGACACAATACACAAACTGTACTGTTTCATGTAATCACACAAACATTTATTCAACCATAAAGACACAATGCACAAACTGTTTCATGTAATCAGATGTAATCACACAAACATTTATTCAACCATAAAGACACAATACACAAACTGCACTGTTTCATGTAATCAGATGTAATCACACAAACATTTATTCAACCGTAAAGACACAATACACAAACTGTTTCATGTAATCACACAAACATTTATTCAACCGTAAAGACACAATACACAAACTGCACTGTTTCATGTAATCAGATGTAATCACACAAACATTTATTTAACCGTAAAGAAACAATACACAAACTGCACTGTTTCATGTAATCATATTTAATCACACAAACATTTATTCAACCATAAAGACACAATACACAAACTGCACTGTTTCATGTAATCAGATGTAATCACACAAACATTTATTCAACCATAAAGACACAATACACAAACTGTTTCATGTAATCATATGTAATCACACAAACATTTATTCAACCGTAAATACACAATACACAAACTGCACTGTTTCATGTAATCAGATGTAATAACACAAACATTTATTCAACCATAAAGACACAATACACAAACTGCACTGTTTCATGTAATCAGATGTAATCACACAAACATTTATTCAACCGTAAAGACACAATACACAAAATGTACTGTTTCATGTAATCATATGTAATCACACAAACATTTATTCAACCATAAAGACACAATACACAAACTGTTTCATGTAATCACACAAACATTTATTCAACCGTAAAGACACAATACACAAACTGCACTGTTTCATGTAATCAGATGTAATCACACAAACATTTTTTCAACCGTAAAGACACAATACACAAACTGCACTGTTTCATGTAATCAGATGTAATCACACAAACATTTATTCAACCATAAAGACACAATACACAAACTGCACTATTTCATATAATCATATGTAATGACACAAACATTTATTCAACCATAAAGACACAATACACAAACTGCACTGTTTCATGTAATCAGATGTAATCACACAAACATTTATTCAACCGTAAAGACACAATACACAAACTGCACTGTTTCATGTCATCACACAAACATTTATTCAACCATAAAGACACAATACACAAACTGCACTGTTTCATGTAATCATATGCAATCACACAGACATTTATTCAACCATAAAGACACAATACACAAACTGCACTGTTTCATGTAATCAGATGTAATCACACAAACATTTATTCAACCGTAAAGACACAATACACAAACTGCACTGTTTCATGTAATCACACAAACATTTATTCAACCATAAAGACACAATACACAAACTGTACTGTTTCATGTAATCATATGTAATCACACAAACATTTATTCAACCATAAAGACACAATACACAAACTGTACTGTTTCATGTAATCAGATGTAATCACACAAACATTTATTCAACCGTAAAGACACAATACACAAACTGCACTGTTTCATGTAATCACACAAACATTTATTCAACCATAAAGACACAATACACAAACTGTACTGTTTCATGTAATCATATGTAATCACACAAACATTTATTCAACCATAAAGACACAATACACAAACTGTACTGTTTCATGTAATCATATGTAATCACACAAACATTTATTCAACCATAAAGACACAATATACAAACTGTTTCATGTAATCATATGTAATCACACAACCATAAAGACACAATACACAAACTGCACTGTTTCATGTAATCAGATGTAATCACAAAAACATTTATTCAACCATAAAGACACAATACACAAACTGCACTGTTTCATGTAATCAGAAGTAATCACACAAACATTTATTCAACCATAAAGACACAATACACAAACTGCACTGTTTCATGTAATCATATGTAATCACACAAACATTTATTCAACCATAAAGATACAATACACAAACTGCACTGTTTCATGTAATCACACAAACTGCACTGTTTCATGTAATCATATGTAATCACACAAACATTTATTCAACCATAAAGACACTATACACAAACTGCACTGTTTCATGCAATCATATGTAATCACACAAACATTTATTCAACCATAAAGACACAATACACAAACTGCACTGTTTCATGTAATCATATGTAATCACAAAACATTTATTCAACCATAAAGACACAATACACAAACTGCACTGTTTCATCTAATCATATGTAATCACACAAACATTTATTCAACCATAAAGACACAATACACAAACTGCACTTTTTCATGTAATCACACAAACATTTATTCAACCATAAAGACACAATACACAAATTGTACTGTTTCATGTAATCATATGTAATCACACAAACATTTATTCAAACATAAAGACACAATACACAAACTGTACTGTTTCGTGTAATCATATGTAATCACACAAACATTTATTCAACCATAAAGACACAATACACAAACTGTACTGTTTCATGTAATCATATGTAATCACACAAACATTTATTCAACCATAAAGACACAATACACAAACTGCACTGTTTCATGTAATCAGATGTAATAACACAAACATTTATTCAACTATAAAGACACAATACACAACTGTTTCATGTAATCATATGTAATCACACAAACATTTATTCAACCATAAAGACACTATACACGAACTGCACTGTTTCATGTAATCAGATGTAATCACACAAACATTTATTCAACCGTAAAGACACAATACACAAACTGTTTCATGTAATCACACAAACATTTATTCAACCGTAAAGACACAATACACAAACTGCACTGTTTCATGTAATCAGATGTAATCACACAAACATTTATTTAACCGTAAAGACCCAATACACAAACTGCACTGTTTCATGTAATCATATGTAATCACACAAACATTTATTCAACCATAAAGACACAATACACAAACTGCACTGTTTCATGTAATCATATGTAATCACACAAACATTTATTCAACCATAAAGACACAATACACAAACTGTACTGTTTCATGTAATCACACAAACATTTATTCAACCATAAAGAAACAATACACAAACTGTTTCATGTAATCACACAAACATTTATTCAACCATAAAGACACAATACACAAACTGCACTGTTTCATGTAATCACACAAACATTTATTCAACCATAAAGACACAATACACAAACTGCACTGTTTCATGTAATCAGATGTAATCACACAAACATTTATTCAACCATAAAGACACAATACACAAACTGTACTGTTTCATGTAATCAGATGTAATCACACAAATATTTATTCAATCATAAAGATACAATACACAAACTGCACTGTTTCGTATAATCAGATGTAATCACACAAACATTTATTCAACCGTAAAGACACAATACACTAACTGCACTGTTTCATGTAATCATATGCAATCACACAAACATTTATTCAACCATAAAGTCACAATACACTAACTGCACTGTTTCATGTAATCAGATGTAATAACACAAACATTTATTCAACTATAAAGACACAATATACAAACTGCACTGTTTCATGTAATCAGATGTAATCACACAAACATTTATTCAACCATAAAGTCACAATACACTAACTGCACTGTTTCATGTAATCATATGCAATCACACAAACATTTATTCAACCATAAAGACACAATACACAAACTGCACTGTTTCATGTAATCAGATGTAATCACACAAACATTTATTCAACCGTAAAGACACAATACACAAACTGCACTGTTTCATGTAATCAGATGTAATGACACAAACATTTATTCAACCATAAAGACACAATACACAAACTGTTTCATGTAATCAGATGTAATCACACAAACATTTATTCAACCATAAAGACACAATACACAAACTGCACTGTTTCATGTAATCAGATGTAATCACACAAACATTTATTCAACCATAAAGACACAATACAGAAACTGTACTGTTTCATGTAATCATATGTAATCACACAAACATTTTTTCAACCATAAAGACACAATAAACAAACTGCACTGTTTCATGTAATCATATGTAATCACACAAACATTTATTCAACTATAAAGACACAATACACAAACTGCACTGTTTCATGTAATCATATGTAATGACACAAACATTTATTCAACCATAAAGACACAATACACAAACTGTACTGTTTCATGTAATCATATGTAATCACACAAACATTTATTCAACCATAAAGACACAATACACAAACTGCACTGTTTCATGTAATCAGATGTAATCACACAACCATAAAGACACAATACACAAACGGCACTGTTTCATGTAATCAGATGTAATCACACAAACATTTATTAAACCATAAAGACACAATACACAAACTGCACTGTTTCATGTAATCATATGTAATCACACAAACATTTATTCAACCATAAAGACACAATGCACAAACTGTACTGTTTCATGTAATCACACAAACATTTATTCAACCATAAAGACACAATACACAAACTGTTTCATGTAATCAGATGTAATCACACAAACATTTATTCAACCATAAAGACACAATACACAAACTGCACTGTTTCATGTAATCACACAAACATTTATTAAACCATAAAGACACAATACACAAACTGCACTGTTTCATGTAATCATATGTAATCACACAAACATTTATTCAACCATAAAGACACAATACACAAACTGTACTGTTTCATGTAATCACACAAACATTTATTCAACCATAAAGACACAATGCACAAACTGTTTCATGTAATCAGATGTAATCACACAAACATTTATTCAACCATAAAGACACAATACACAAACTGCACTGTTTCATGTAATCATATGTAATCACACAAACATTTATTCAACCATAAAGACACAATGCACAAACTGTTTCATGTAATCAGATGTAATCACACAAACATTTATTCAACCATAAAGACACAATGCACAAACTGTTTCATGTAATCAGATGTAATCACACAAACATTTATTCAACCATAAAGACACAATACACAAACTGCACTGTTTCATGTAATCAGATGTAATCACACAAACATTTATTCAACCGTAAAGACACAATACACAAACTGTTTCATGTAATCACACAAACATTTATTCAACCGTAAAGACACAATACACAAACTGCACTGTTTCATGTAATCAGATGTAATCACACAAACATTTATTTAACCGTAAAGAAACAATACACAAACTGCACTGTTTCATGTAATCATATGTAATCACACAAACATTTATTCAACCATAAAGACACAATACACAAACTGCACTGTTTCATGTAATCATATGTAATCACACAAACATTTTTTCAACCATAAAGACACAATAAACAAACTGCACTGTTTCATGTAATCATATGTAATCACACAAACATTTATTCAACTATAAAGACACAATACACAAACTGCACTGTTTCATGTAATCATATGTAATGACACAAACATTTATTCAACCATAAAGACACAATATACAAACTGTACTGTTTCATGTAATCATATGTAATCACACAAACATTTATTCAACCATAAAGACACAATACACAAACTGCACTGTTTCATGTAATCAGATGTAATCACACAACCATAAAGACACAATACACAAACTGCACTGTTTCATGTAATCAGATGTAATCACACAAACATTTATTAAACCATAAAGACACAATACACAAACTGCACTGTTTCATGTAATCATATGTAATCACACAAACATTTATTCAACCATAAAGACACAATGCACAAACTGTACTGTTTCATGTAATCACACAAACATTTATTCAACCATAAAGACACAATACACAAACTGTTTCATGTAATCAGATGTAATCACACAAACATTTATTCAACCATAAAGACACAATACACAAACTGCACTGTTTCATGTAATCAGATGTAATCACACAAACATTTATTCAACCGTAAAGACACAATACACAAACTGTTTCATGTAATCACACAAACATTTATTCAACCGTAAAGACACAATACACAAACTGCACTGTTTCATGTAATCAGATGTAATCACACAAACATTTATTTAACCGTAAAGACACAATACACAAACTGCACTGTTTCATGTAATCATATGTAATCACACAAACTGTACTGTTTCATGTAATCAGATGTAATCACACAAACATTTATTCAACCATAAAGACACAATACACAAACTGTACTGTTTCATGTAATCATATGTAATCACACAAACTGTACTGTTTCATGTAATCATATGTAATCACACAAACTGTACTGTTTCATGTAATCAGATGTAATCACACAAACATTTATTCAACCATAAAGACACAATACACAAACTGCACTGTTTCATGTAATCATATGTAATCACACAAACATTTATTCAACCATAAAGACACAATACACAAACTGCACTGTTTCATGTAATCATATGTAATCACACAAACATTTATTCAACCATAAAGACACAATACACAAACTGTACTGTTTCATGTAATCACACAAACATTTATTCAACCATAAAGACACAATACACAAACTGCACTGTTTCATGTAATCACACAAACATTTATTCAACCATAAAGACACAATACACAAACTGTTTCATGTAATCACACAAACATTTATTCAACCATAAAGACACAATACACAAACTGTTTCATGTAATCACACAAACATTTATTCAACCATAAAGACACAATACACAAACTGCACTGTTTCATGTAATCAGATGTAATCACACAAACATTTATTCAACCATAAAGACACAATACACAAACTGCACTGTTTCATGTAATCAGATGTAATCACACAAATATTTATTCAATCATAAAGATACAATACACAAACTGCACTGTTTCGTATAATCAGATGTAATCACACAAACATTTATTCAACCGTAAAGACACAATACACAAACTGCACTGTTTCATGTAATCACACAACCATAAAGACACAATACACAAACTGTACTGTTTCATGTAATCAGATGTAATCACACAAACATTTATTCAACCATAAAGACACAATACACTAACTGCACTGTTTCATGTAATCATATGCAATCACACAAACATTTATTCAACCATAAAGTCACAATACACTAACTGCACTGTTTCATGTAATCATATGCAATCACACAAACATTTATTCAACCATAAAGACACAATACACAAACGGCACTGTTTCATGTAATCAGATGTAATCACACAAACATTTATTCAACCGTAAAGACACAGTACACTAACTGCACTGTTTCATGTAATCATATGCAATCACACAAACATTTATTCAACCATAAAGACACAATACACAAACTGCACTGTTTCATGTAATCAGATGTAATCACACAAACATTTATTCAACCGTAAAGACACAATACACAAACTGCACTGTTTCATGTAATCAGATGTAATGACACAAACATTTATTCAACCATAAAGACACAATACACAAACTGTTTCATGTAATCAGATGTAATCACACAAACATTTATTCAACCATAAAGACACAATACACAAACTGCACTGTTTCATGTAATCAGATGTAATCACACAAACATTTATTCAACCATAAAGACACAATACACAAACTGTACTGTTTCATGTAATCATATGTAATCACACAAACATTTTTTCAACCATAAAGACACAATAAACAAACTGCACTGTTTCATGTAATCATATGTAATCACACAAACATTTATTCAACTATAAAGACACAATACACAAACTGCACTGTTTCATGTAATCATATGTAATGACACAAACATTTATTCAACCATAAAGACACAATACACAAACTGTACTGTTTCATGTAATCATATGTAATCACACAAACATTTATTCAACCATAAAGACACAATACACAAACTGCACTGTTTCATGTAATCAGATGTAATCACACAACCATAAAGACACAATTCACAAACTGCACTGTTTCATGTAATCATATGTAATCACACAAACATTTATTAAACCATAAAGACACAATACACAAACTGCACTGTTTCATGTAATCATATGTAATCACACAAACATTTATTCAACCATAAAGACACAATGCACAAACTGTACTGTTTCATGTAATCATATGTAATCACACAAACATTTATTCAACCATAAAGACACAATACACAAACTGTTTCATGTAATCAGATGTAATCACACAAACATTTATTCAACCATAAAGACACAATACACAAACTGCACTGTTTCATGTAATCATATGTAATCACACAAACATTTATTAAACCATAAAGACACAATACACAAACTGCACTGTTTCATGTAATCATATGTAATCACACAAACATTTATTCAACCATAAAGACACAATACACAAACTGTACTGTTTCATGTAATCACACAAACATTTATTCAACCATAAAGACACAATGCACAAACTGTTTCATGTAATCAGATGTAATCACACAAACATTTATTCAACCATAAAGACACAATACACAAACTGCACTGTTTCATGTAATCACACAAACATTTATTCAACCATAAAGACACAATACACAAACTGCACTGTTTCATGTAATCACACAAACATTTATTCAACCATAAAGACACAATACACAAACTGCACTGTTTCATGTAATCACACAAACATTTATTCAACCATAAAGACACAATACACAAACTGCACTGTTTCATGTAATCACACAAACATTTATTCAACCATAAAGACACAATACACAAACTGCACTGTTTCATGTAATCACACAAACATTTATTCAACCATAAAGACACAATACACAAACTGCACTGTTTCATGTAATCAGATGTAATCACACAAACATTTATTCAACCATAAAGACACAATACACAAACTGCACTGTTTCATGTAATCAGATGTAATCACACAAACATTTATTCAACCATAAAGACACAATACACACACTGCACTGTTTCATGTAATCATATGTAATCACACAACCATAAAGACACAATACACAAACTGTTTCATGTAATCACACAAACATTTATTCAACCGTAAAGACACAATACACAAACTGCACTGTTTCATGTAATCAGATGTAATCACACAAACATTTATTCAACCATAAAGACACAATACACAAACTGTTTCATGTAATCAGATGTAATCACACAAACATTTATTCAACCATAAAGACACAATACACAAACTGCACTGTTTCATGTAATCAGATGTAATCACACAAACATTTTTTCAACCATAAAGACACAATACACAAACTGCACTGTTTCATGTAATCAGATGTAATCACACAAACTGCACTGTTTCATGTAATCATATGTAATCACACAAACATTTATTCAACCGTAAAGACACAATACACTAACTGCACTGTTTCATGTAATCATATGTAATCACACAAACATTTATTCAACCATAAAGACACAATACACAAACTGCACTGTTTCATGTAATCATATGTAATCACACAAACATTTTTTCAACCATAAAGACACAATACACAAACTGCACTGTTTCATGTAATCACACAACCATAAAGACACAATGCACAAACTGCACTGTTTCATGTAATCATATGTAATCACACAAACATTTATTCAACCATAAAGACACAATACACAAACTGCACTGTTTCATGTAATCAGATGTAATGACACAAACATTTATTCAACCATAAAGACACAATACACAAACTGTACTGTTTCATGTAATCAGATGTAATCACACAAACATTTATTCAACCATAAAGACACAATACACAAAATGTACTGTTTCATGTAATCAGATGTAATCACACAGCCATAAAGACACAATACACAAACGGCACTGTTTCATGTAATCAGATGTAATGACACAAACATTTATTCAACCATAAAGACACAATACACAAACTGCACTGTTTCATGTAATCAGATGTAATCACACAAACAATTATTCAACCATAAAGACACAATACACAAACTGTACTGTTTCATGTAATCACACAAACATTTATTCAACCATAAAGACACAATACACAAACTGCACTGTTTCATGTAATCACACAAACATTTATTCAACCATAAAGACACAATACACAAACTGTTTCATGTAATCACACAAACATTTATTCAACCATAAAGACACAATACACAAACTGCACTGTTTCATGTAATCACACAAACATTTATTCAACCATAAAGACACAATACACAAACTGCACTGTTTCATGTAATCAGATGTAATGACACAAACATTTATTCAACCATAAAGACACAATACACAAACTGCACTGTTTCATGTAATCAGATGTAATCACACAAACATTTATTCAACCATAAAGACACAATACACAAACTGCACTGTTTCATGTAATCAGATGTAATCACACAAATATTTATTCAATCATAAAGATACAATACACAAACTGCACTGTTTCGTATAATCAGATGTAATCACACAAACATTTATTCAACCGTAAAGACACAATACACTAACTGCACTGTTTCATGTAATCATATGCAATCACACAAACATTTATTCAACCATAAAGTCACAATACACTAACTGCACTGTTTCATGTAATCATATGCAATCACACAAACATTTATTCAACCATAAAGACACAATACACAAACGGCACTGTTTCATGTAATCAGATGTAATCACACAAACATTTATTCAACCGTAAAGACACAGTACACTAACTGCACTGTTTCATGTAATCATATGCAATCACACAAACATTTATTCAACCATAAAGACACAATACACAAACTGCACTGTTTCATGTAATCAGATGTAATCACACAAACATTTATTCAACCGTAAAGACACAATACACAAACTGCACTGTTTCGTGTAATCAGATGTAATGACACAAACATTTATTCAACCATAAAGACACAATACACAAACTGTTTCATGTAATCAGATGTAATCACACAAACATTTATTCAACCATAAAGACACAATACACAAACTGCACTGTTTCATGTAATCAGATGTAATCACACAAACATTTATTCAACCATAAAGACACAATACACAAACTGTACTGTTTCATGTAATCACACAAACATTTTTTCAACCATAAAGACACAATAAACAAACTGCACTGTTTCATGTAATCATATGTAATCACACAAACATTTATTCAACTATAAAGACACAATACACAAACTGCACTGTTTCATGTAATCATATGTAATGACACAAACATTTATTCAACCATAAAGACACAATACACAAACTGTACTGTTTCATGTAATCATATGTAATCACACAAACATTTATTCAACCATAAAGACACAATACACAAACTGCACTGTTTCATGTAATCAGATGTAATCACACAACCATAAAGACACAATACACAAACTGCACTGTTTCATGTAATCATATGTAATCACACAAACATTTATTAAACCATAAAGACACAATACACAAACTGCACTGTTTCATGTAATCATATGTAATCACACAAACATTTATTCAACCATAAAGACACAATGCACAAACTGTACTGTTTCATGTAATCATATGTAATCACACAAACATTTATTCAACCATAAAGACACAATACACAAACTGTTTCATGTAATCAGATGTAATCACACAAACATTTATTCAACCATAAAGACACAATACACAAACTGCACTGTTTCATGTAATCACACAAACATTTATTAAACCATAAAGACACAATACACAAACTGCACTGTTTCATGTAATCACACAAACATTTATTCAACCATAAAGACACAATACACAAACTGCACTGTTTCATGTAATCACACAAACATTTATTCAACCATAAAGACACAATACACAAACTGCACTGTTTCATGTAATCACACAAACATTTATTCAACCATAAAGACACAATACACAAACTGCACTGTTTCATGTAATCACACAAACATTTATTCAACCATAAAGACACAATACACAAACTGCACTGTTTCATGTAATCAGATGTAATCACACAAACATTTATTCAACCATAAAGACACAATACACAAACTGCACTGTTTCATGTAATCAGATGTAATCACACAAACATTTATTCAACCATAAAGACACAATACACACACTGCACTGTTTCATGTAATCATATGTAATCACACAACCATAAAGACACAATACACAAACTGTTTCATGTAATCACACAAACATTTATTCAACCGTAAAGACACAATACACAAACTGCACTGTTTCATGTAATCAGATGTAATCACACAAACATTTATTCAACCATAAAGACACAATACACAAACTGTTTCATGTAATCAGATGTAATCACACAAACATTTATTCAACCATAAAGACACAATACACAAACTGCACTGTTTCATGTAATCAGATGTAATCACACAAACATTTATTCAACCATAAAGACACAATACACAAACTGCACTGTTTCATGTAATCATATGTAATCACACAAACATTTATTCAACCGTAAAGACACAATACACAAACTGCACTGTTTCATGTAATCATATGTAATCACACAAACATTTTTTCAACCATAAAGACACAATACACAAACTGCACTGTTTCATGTAATCAGATGTAATCACACAAACTGCACTGTTTCATGTAATCATATGTAATCACACAAACATTTATTCAACCGTAAAGACACAATACACTAACTGCACTGTTTCATGTAATCATATGTAATCACACAAACATTTATTCAACCATAAAGACACAATACACAAACTGCACTGTTTCATGTAATCATATGTAATCACACAAACATTTTTTCAACTATAAAGACACAATACACAAACTGCACTGTTTCATGTAATCACACAACCATAAAGACACAATACACAAACTGCACTGTTTCATGTAATCATATGTAATCACACAAACATTTATTCAACCATAAAGACACAATACACAAACTGCACTGTTTCATGTAATCAGATGTAATCACACAAACATTTATTCAACCATAAAGACACAATACACAAACTGTACTGTTTCATGTAATCAGATGTAATCACACAAACATTTATTCAACCATAAAGACACAATACACAAAATGTACTGTTTCATGTAATCAGATGTAATCACACAGCCATAAAGACACAATACACAAACGGCACTGTTTCATGTAATCAGATGTAATGACACAAACATTTATTCAACCATAAAGACACAATACACAAACTGCACTGTTTCATGTAATCAGATGTAATCACACAAACATTTATTCAACCATAAAGACACAATACACAAATGGCACTGTTTCATGTAATCAGATGTAATGACACAAACATTTATTCAACCATAAAGACACAATACACAAACTGCACTGTTTCATGTAATCATATGTAATCACACAAACATTCAATCATAAAGACACAATACACAAACTGCACTGTTTCATGTAATCAGATGTAATCACACAACCATAAAGACACAATACACAAACTGCACTGTTTCATGTAATCAGATGTAATCACACAAACATTTATTCAACCATAAAGACACAATACACAAACTGCACTGTTTCATGTAATCAGATGTAATCACACAAATATTTATTCAATCATAAAGATACAATACACAAACTGCACTGTTTCGTATAATCAGATGTAATCACACAAACATTTATTCAACCGTAAAGACGCAATACACTAACTGCACTGTTTCATGTAATCATATATAATCACACAAACATTTATTCAACCATAAAGACACAATACACAAACTGCACTGTTTCATGTAATCATATGCAATCACACAAACATTTATTCAACCATAAAGGCACAATACACAAACTGCACTGTTTCATGTAATCAGATGTAATCACACAAACATTTATTCAACCGTAAAGACACAAAACACAAACTGCACTGTTTCATGTAATCAGATGTAATGACACAAACATTTATTCAACCATAAAGACACAATACACAAACTGTTTCATGTAATCAGATGTAATCACACAAACATTTATTCAACCATAAAGACACAATACACAAACTGCACTGTTTCATGTAATCAGATGTAATGACACAAACATTTATTCAACCATAAAGACACAATACACAAACTGTTTCATGTAATCAGATGTAATCACACAAACATTTATTCAACCATAAAGACACAATACACAAACTGCACTGTTTCATGTAATCAGATGTAATCACACAAACATTTATTCAACCATAAAGACACAATACACAAACGGCACTGTCTCATGTAATCAGATGTAATCACACAAACATTTATTCAACTATAAAGACACAATACACAAACTGCACTGTTTCATGTAATCATATGTAATGACACAAACATGTATTCAACCATAAAGACACAATACACAAACTGTACTGTTTCATGTAATCATATGTAATCACACAAACATTTATTCAACCATAAAGACACAATACACAAACTGCACTGTTTCATGTAATCAGATGTAATCACACAACCATAAAGACACAATACACAAACTGCACTGTTTCATGTAATCATATGTAATCACACAAACATTTATTCAACCATAAAGACACAATACACAAACTGCACTGTTTCATGTAATCAGATGCAATCACACAAACATTTATTCAACCATAAAGACACAATACACAAACTGTACTGTTTCATGTAATCACACAAACATTTATTCAACCATAAAGACACAATACACAAACTGTTTCATGTAATCAGATGTAATCACACAAACATTCATTCAACCATAAAGACACAATACACAAACTGCACTGTTTCATGTAATCACACAAACATTTATTCAACCATAAAGACACAATACACAAACTGCACTGTTTCATGTAATCACACAAACATTTATTCAACCATAAAGACACAATACACAAACTGCACTGTTTCATGTAATCACACAAACATTTATTCAACCATAAAGACACAATACACAAACTGCACTGTTTCATGTAATCAGATGTAATCACACAAACATTTATTCAACCATAAAGACACAATACACAAACTGCACTGTTTCATGTAATCAGATGTAATCACACAACCATAAAGACACAATACACAAACTGTTTCATGTAATCACACAAACATTTATTCAACCGTAAAGACACAATACACAAACTGTTTCATGTAATCAGATGTAATCACACAAACATTTATTCAACCATAAAGACACAATACACAAACTGCACTGTTTCATGTAATCAGATGTAATCACACAAACATTTATTCAACCATAAAGACACAATACACTAACTGTTTCATGTAATCAGATGTAATCACACAAACATTTATTCAACCATAAAGACACAATACACAAACTGCACTGTTTCATGTAATCATATGTAATCACACAAACATTTATTCAACCATAAAGTCACAATACACAAACTGTACTGTTTCATGTAATCAGATGTAATCACACAAACTGTACTGTTTCATGTAATCATATGTAATCACACAAACATTTTTTCAACCATAAAGACACAATACACAAACTGCACTGTTTCATGTAATCACACAACCATAAAGACACAATACACAAACTGCACTGTTTCATGTAATCATATGTAATCACACAAACATTTATTCAACCATAAAGACACAATACACAAACTGCACTGTTTCATGTAATCAGATGTAATCACACAAACATTTATTCAACCATAAAGACACAATACACAAACTGTACTGTTTCATGTAATCAGATGTAATCACACAAACATTTATTCAACCATAAAGACACAATACACAAACTGTACTGTTTCATGTAATCAGATGTAATCACACAACCATAAAGACACAATACACAAACGGCACTGTTTCATGTAATCAGATGTAATGACACAAACATTTATTCAACCATAAAGACACAATACACAAACTGCACTGTTTCATGTAATCAGATGTAATCACACAAACATTTATTCAACCATAAAGACACAATACACAAACGGCACTGTTTCATGTAATCAGATGTAATGACACAAACATTTATTCAACCATAAAGACACAATACACAAACGGCACTGTTTCATGTAATCAGATGTAATGACACAAACATTTATTCAACCATAAAGACACAATACACAAACTGCACTGTTTCATGTAATCATATGTAATCACACAAACATTCAACCATAAAGACACAATACACAAACTGCACTGTTTCATGTAATCAGATGTAATCACACAACCATAAAGACACAATACACAAACGGCACTGTTTCATGTAATCAGATGTAATGACACAAACATTTATTCAACCATAAAGACACAATACACAAACGGCACTGTTTCATGTAATCAGTTGTAATTACACAACCATAAAGACACAATACACAAACGGCACTGTTTCATGTAATCAGATGTAATCACACAACCATAAAGACACAATACACAAACGGCACTGTTTCATGTAATCAGATGTAATCACACAAACATTTATTCAACCATAAAGACACAATACACAAACTGCACTGTTTCATGTAATCAGATGTAATCACACAAACATTTATTCAACCATAAAGACACAATACACAAACGGCACTGTTTCATGTAATCAGATGTAATGACACAAACATTTATTCAACCATAAAGACACAATACACAAACGGCACTGTTTCATGTAATCATATGTAATCACACAAACATTCAACCATAAAGACACAATACACAAACTGCACTGTTTCATGTAATTAGATGTAATCACACAACCATAAAGACACAATACACAAACGGCACTGTTTCATGTAATCAGATGTAATGACACAAACATTTATTCAACCATAAAGACACAATACACAAACGGCACTGTTTCATGTAATCAGATGTAATGACACAAACATTTATTCAACCATAAAGACACAATACACAAACGGCACTGTTTCATGTAATCATATGTAATCACACAACCATAAAGACACAATACACAAACTGCACTGTTTCATGTAATCAGATGTAATCACACAAACATTTATTCAACCATAAAGACACAATACACAAACTGCACTGTTTCATGTAATCAGATGTAATCACACAAACATTTATTCAACCATAAAGACACAATACACAAACTGCACTGTTTCATGTAATCAGATGTAATCACACAAACATTTATTCAACCATAAAGACACAATACACAAATTGCACTGTTTCATGTAATCAGATGTAATCACACAAACATTTAAAGTTAAAAGGGACACTAAACGCAATTTTTCTCTTTCATGATTCACGTAGAGAATACAATTTTAATCAACATTCCAATTTACTTCTATTATCTAATGTGCTTCATTCTTTAGTAATCCTTTGTTCAAGAAATAGCAATGCACATGGAGGAGCCCATAACATGAGGCATCTATGTGCAGCCACCAATCAGCAGTTACTGAGCTTATCTAGATATTTTCAGCAAAGGATATCAAGAGAATGAAGCAAATTAGATAAGAGAAGTAAATTATAAAGTTGTTTAAAATTGCATGCTCTTTCTAAATCATGAAAGAAAAAAAAAATGGGTTTCATGTCCCTTTAACTACTTCCTTTTTAACTCTTTAATTTTGTGCCAGTTAACAATCACTCTTTTATCAACAGAGCCATCTAGTGGTACAATAAATAAATACATTCAAGACATTTCCATGTATTAAAAGATGACCACTATAAACAAAATGTATTAGCAAAGATCACTGCTGACTAGAACTACTCTAACCACCTACACATCCTCCTATTAGAGTGCTACTCCAATTATATTCATCCTAAAGCACCACTGGCAAATCCAATTCCCTGTTTAACCCCTTGGGGGACATGGCCTCCAATTCCTAGTTCAGTAATGCCTCTTGTTGTTTTAAAAGTTTTTCACAATCCCCGTCTCTTAGGCATCTTGATCTGATCACAGTTTGTGTCTTTATGGTTAAATAACAAAGATGTTTGCCTTTTACCATAGTGCTGTGGGAACAGTTTACTGGTGGAATATTTGGTGAAACAGAGAATCAAGTCTTACATGCACTGTTATACTAGAACAAACTGTTGCTCTACCTAAAAGTTGTTTTGGCTTATAAGCTAGTGCTTTTGGGGGACGGGTTGTGTGACCCCCATTTAGCTTTGTTCGCAGACTCTTACAGAATGACGGGTATTTTTATGGGGGACGGCTGGCAACCCTACCACCTACCACCTGTGGTGTAGACTCTCACCTGCAGAGAACGCCATAAACGCTGGTCTTGTCTGAAACTGACCCTTATCATCAAGAAAATGGCCTGGGTTGAACTCATCAGGAGTCTCCCACTGTGTTGGGTCATTCAGCACTGAAGAGAAGAAAGAGATAATGGTTGTGCCCTGTGTGAGGAGAGAAAAGCAATATTACAATAAATACAATATTACAATACAGATATGTGGCTTTATAATTTATCTCAAGACTGTAGCCCTCAAAAGATTTTTAAATGTATAAGGGCTATAATGTTATTTCTGTAAGTTAGCTGCAGAGACAAAACAGTCCTAGTTATCAAACTGTGTGCCTCTTTCTCAAGGTCTTCAGAATGGGGGAGTAGAGTGACCCCTCAATGTGCAGTTTCCCTAAACTGATGGTGAATTTATGGATCTGATGTCTTCTAGTGAGGGCAATGCAAATAAATAAACAATGCTTAGATAACAAGTGGAGTGCTAATGAGGGCACAGGGTGGGCTATTCATATTGTGGCAACGTCGGCTTAGCGCATCTTTGGGGTAGTGCGAGCAATAGCAAGGACATGAGTTTTTTAGTGCTGCCAGAGGAAGATTATTATGTGAGGAATTTATCAAGGTGGCGATATCCGACCTCCAGTACCGAGGCTTTAGGTAGAGTTCTAGTATTTTAATTTTCACTTATAATATTGAAGTGGAAAAGTAAGCGCTATAGATCTAGCAATGTTAGTGCACCATAAAACTAAAATTGTTATACTCCATCTGTAATCTAGGCTCATATAAATAGTACATGGACATGCCCTATAATCCTATCATAACGATAAACAAAAAGCATTCATATGTGACATGAAGTTATCACTTTAGAGGCTTTGCCCTCACATGCATGGCTTGCAGAGGGGCTTTGGGCATGTGCAATAAGAACTGTGTATTAACCTAAAACATCTTGTCATATAAAGTATGTTACACTGGATTTGTCTCACTTTCTTATAGAAATGTAGAAAGTACCCTAAGTAAGCTACAGATCTACAAATGGCCATTATCAGCTCAAATGAACAGATTAGCCATCACCAACTGACACAGCATCCTGACGTTCATTGCCTACTGACAGTGTCCTGCTGGTCATTATCTGCTGACAGTGTCCTGCTGGTCATTATCTGCTGACAGTGTCCTGCTGGTCATTGCCTACTGACAGTGTCCTGCTGGTCATTGCCTATTGACAGTGTCCTGCTGGTCATTGCCTACTCACAGTGTCCTGCTGGTCATTATCTGCTGACAGTGTCCTGCTGGTCATTATCTGCTGACAGTGTCCTGCTGGTCATTATCTGCTGACAGTGTCCTGCTGGTCATTATCTGCTGACAGTGTCCTGCTGGTCATTATCTGCTGACAGTGTCCTGCTGGTCATTATCTGCTGACAGTGTCCTGCTGGCCATTATCTGCTGACAGTGTCCTGCTGGCCATTATCTGCTGACAGTGTCCTGCTGGTCATTGCCTATTGACAGTGTCCTGCTGGTCATTGCCTACTCACAGTGTCCTGCTGGTCATTATCTGCTGACAGTGTTCTGATGGTCATTATCTGCTGACAGTGTTCTGATGGTCATTATCTGCTGACAGTGTTCTTCTGGTCATTAAATGCTGACAGTGTCCTGCTGATCATTATCTGCTGACATTGCCCTGCTGATCATTAACTGCTGACAGTGTCCTGCTGATCATTAACTGCTGACAGTATCCTGCTTGTCATTATCTGCTGACAGTGTCCTGCTGGTCATTAACTGCTGACAGTGTCCTGCTGATCATTAACTGCTGACAGTGTCCTGCTGATCATTAACTGCTGACAGTGTCCTGCTGATCATTATCTGCTGACAGTGTCCTGCTGGTCATTAACTGCTGACAGTGTCCTGCTGATGATTATCTGCTGGCAGTGTCCTGCTGGCCATTATCTGCTGACAGTGTCCTGCTGGTCATTATCTGCTGACAGTGTCCTGCTGGCCATTATCTGCTGACAGTTTCCTGCTGGTCATTATCTGATGACAGTGTCCTGCTGGTCATTATCTGCTGACAGTGTCCTGCTGGTCATTGCCTACTGACAGTGTCCTGCTGACCATTATCTGCTGACAGTGTCCTGCTGGTCATTATCTGCTGACAGTGTCCTGCTGGTCATTAACTGCTGACAGTGTCCTGCTGGTCATTATCTGCTGACAGTGTCCTGTTGGTCCTTAACTGCTGACAGTGTCCTGCTGGTCATTAACTGCTGACAGTGTCCTGCTGGCCATTATCTGCTGACAGTGTCCTGCTGGTCATTAACTGCTGACAGTGTCCTGCTGATCATTATCTGCTGACAGTGTCCTGCTGGTCATTATATGCTGACAGTGTCCTGCTGGTCATTAACTGCTGACAGTGTCCTGCTGGCCATTATCTGCTGACAGTGTCCTGCTGGTCATTATCTGCTGACAGTGTCCTGCTGGTCATTATCTGCTGACAGTGTCCTGCTGGTCATTGCCTACTGACAGTGTCCTGCTGGTCATTGCCTACTCACAGTGTCCTGCTGGTCATTATCTGCTGACAGTGTTCTGCTGGTCATTGCCTACTGACAGTGTTCTGATGGTCATTATCTGCTGACAGTGTTCTTCTGGTCATTAAATGCTGACAGTGTCCTGCTGATCATTATCTGCTGACAGTGTCCTGCTGGTCATTATCTGCTGACAGTGTTCTGATGGTCATTATCTGCTGACAGTGTTCTTCTGGTCATTAAATGCTGACAGTGTCCTGCTGATCATTATCTGCTGACAGTGCCCTGCTGATCATTAACTGCTGACAGTGTCCTGCTGGTCATTAACTGCTGACAGTGTCCTGCTGATGATTATCTGCTGACAGTGTCCTGCTTGTCATTATCTTCTGACAGTGTCCTGCTGTTCATTATCTGCTGACAGTGTCCTGCTGATCATTATCTGCTGAGAGTGTCCTGCTGGTCATTAGATGCTGACAGTGTCCTGCTGATCATTAGATGATGACAGTGTCCTGCTGATCATTAGATGATGACAGTATCCTGCTGATCATTACCTGCTGACAGTGTCCTGCTGATCATTACCTGCTGATAGTGTCTTGCTGATCATTACCTGCTGACAGTGCCCTGCTGATCATTATCTGCTGACAGTGTCCTGCTGGTCATTAACTGCTGACAGTGTCCTGCTGATGATTATCTGCTGACAGTGTCCTGCTTGTCATTATCTGCTGACAGTGCCCTGCTGATCATTATCTGCTGACAGTGTCCTGCTGGTCATTAACTGCTGACAGTGTCCTGCTGATGATTATCTGCTGACAGTGTCCTGCTTGTCATTATCTGCTGACAGTGTCCTGCTGATCATTACCAGCTGACAGTGTCCTGCTGTTCATTATCTGCTGACAGTGTCCTGCTGGTCATTAGATGCTGACAGTGTCCTGTTGATCATTAGATGATGACAGTGTCCTGCTGATCATTACCTGCTGACAGTGTCCTGCTGATCATTACCTGATGACAGTTTCCTGCTGGTCATTACCTGATGACAGTGTCCTGCTGATCATTATCTGCTGACAGTGTCCTAATTGTCATTATCTGATGAGAGTGACCTGCTGATCATCTGCTGACAGTGTCCTGCTGGTCATTAACTGATGACAGTGTCCTAATAGTCATTGCCTGATGAGAGTGTACTGCTGATCATTATCTGCTGACAGTGTCCTGCTGGTCATTAACTGATGACAGTTTCCTGCTGGTCATTATCTCATTATCTGCTGACAGTGTTCTGCTGGTCATTATCTGCTGACAGTGTCCTGCTGGTCATTACCTGCTGACAGTGTCCTGCTTGTCATTATCTGCTGACAGTGTTCTGTTGGTCTTTATCTGCTGGCAGTGTTTTGCTGGTCATTATCTGATATCTTATATATATATATACATGAGTATATAAAGGTATATATACATACATATATTTTTATATATATATATAGATGAGTATATAAAGGTATAGATATATACAGATATATATATATATATATATATATATATATATATAGATGAGTATATAAAGGTGTATATATATATATATATATATATATATATAGATGAGTATATAAAGGTATAGATATATACAGATATATATATATAGATGAGTATATAAAGGTATAGATATATACAGATATATATAGATGAGTATATAAAGGTATAGATATATACAGATATATATATATATAGCTGAGTATATAAAGGTATAGATATATGCAGATATATATATCTAGATGAGTATATAAAGGTATAGATATATACAGATATATATTTTTATATATATATATATATATATATATATGAGTATATAAAGATATATATATATATATAGATGAGTATATAAAGGTATAGATATATACAGATATATATATAGATGAGTATATAAAGGTATAGATATATACAGATATATATAGATGAGTATATACAGGGAGTGCAGAATTATTAGGCAAGTTGTATTTTTGAGGATTCATTTTATTATTGAACAACAACCATGTTCTCAATGAACCCAAAAAACTCATTAATATCAAAGCTGAATAGTTTTGGAAGTAGTTTTTAGTTTGTTTTTAGTTATAGCTATTTTAGGGGGATATATGTGTGTGCAGGTGACTATTACTGTGCATAATTATTAGGCAACTTAACAAAAAACAAATATATACCAATTTCAATTATTTATTTTTACCAGTGAAACCAATATAACATCTCAACATTCACAAATATACATTTCTGACATTCAAAAACAAAACAAAAACAAATCAGTGACCAATATAGCCACCTTTCTTTGCAAGGACACTCAAAAGCCTGCCATCCATGGATTCTGTCAGTGTTTTGATCTGTTCACCATCAACATTGCGTGCAGCAGCAACCACAGCCTCCCAGACACTGTTCAGAGAGGTGTACTGTTTTCCCTCCTTGTAAATCTCACATTTGATGATGGACCACAGGTTCTCAATGGGGTTCAGATCAGGTGAACAAGGAGGCCATGTCATTAGATTTTCTTCTTTTATACCCTTTCTTGCCAGCCACGCTGTGGAGTACTTGGACGCGTGTGATGGAGCATTGTCCTGCATGAAAATCATGTTTTTTTTGAAGGATGCAGACTTCTTCCTGTACCATTGCTTTAAGAAGGTGTCTTCCAGAAACTGGCAGTAGGACTGGGAGTTGAGCTTGACTCCATCCTCAACCCGAAAAGGCCCCACAAGCTCATCTTTGATGATACCAGCCCAAACCAGTACTCCACCTCCACCTTGCTGGCGTCTGAGTCGAACTGGAGCTCTCTGCCCTTTACCAATCCAGCCACGGGCCCATCCATCTGGCCCATCAAGACTCACTCTCATTTCATCAGTCCATAAAACCTTAGAAAAATCAGTCTTGAGATATTTCTTGGCCCAGTCTTGACGTTTCAGCTTGTGTGTCTTGTTCAGTGGTTGTCGTCTTTCAGCCTTTCTTACCTTGGCCATGTCTCTGGGTATTGGACACCTTGTGCTTTTGGGCACTCCAGTGATGTTGCAGCTCTGAAATATGGCCAAACTGGTGGCAAGTGGCATCTTGGCAGCTGCACGCTTGACTTTTCTCAGTTCATGGGCAGTTATTTTGCGCCTTGGTTTTTCCACACGCTTCTTGCGACCCTGTTGACTATTTTGAATGAAACGCTTGATTGTTCGATGATCACGCTTCAGAAGCTTTGCAATTTTAAGAGTGCTGCATCCCTCTGCAAGATATCTCACTATTTTTGACTTTTCTGAGCCTGTCAAGTCCTTCTTTTGACAAATTTTGCAAAAGGAAAGGAAGTTGCCTATTAATTATGCACACCTGATATAGGGTGTTGATGTCATTAGACCACACCCCTTCTCATTACAGAGATGCACATCACCTAATATGCTTAATTGGTAGTAGGCTTTCGAGCCTATACAGCTTGGAGTAAGACAACATGCATAAAGAGGATGATGTGGTCAAAATACTCATTTGCCTAATATTTCTGCACTCCCTGTAAAGGTATAGATATATACAGATATATATATAGATGAGTATATAAAGGTATAGATATATACAGATATATATAGATGAGTATATAAAGGTATAGATATATACAGATATATATATAGATGAGTATATAAAGGTATAGATATATACAGATATATATATCTAGATGAGTATATAAAGGTATAGATATATACAGATATATATATATATATATCTAGATGAGTATATAAAGGTATAGATATATACAGATATATATATATATATATATATATATATCTAGATGAGTATATAAAGGTATAGATATATACAGATATATATATATATATATATATATATATATATATATATATATATATATAATTATGATTCGCACTCCTTCAATTTATTATCACTGACTCATTAGATTGATCTGATTTTTAAGTTAATGTCAGATCAAAACTGTGCTCGGGGGGATACAGAATTAAATATAAAAATAAAAAGAGAAATTAGTGGGGAACTTGTCCACACTACACAGTTACCTTTGTCCGGCACCAGAGTATAGTGGTAGTATCCAAATACTAGTAGTATATAAGAGCTTGATTCCTTAATCACTATGCAAACAATTATTACAATAAATTCATGTTTCTTGCATCATTCACCATGTAAATATAAAAGGTAACATACAAGAGATAATACTATTTATGCTCATATGATTTATTTGCTGGCTATTTGCAATTTAAATATATACAGATTAACGAACGTGGGCCCACTTGGTGTGCACAAACCGCTATTTCCTTATAGCAATATATAAAAAGTTCAGTTGTTAACAACCATAGTTATTTTCACAAGATTGTAATTTCCAATAATTGTGTTTCACCAATCTTCCATCATATTATTAATCTTGGATTTGTAAGGGCTTTAAAATGTTCGTTATAATGACGGTGCCGATAGTAAGACTTAACACTCTAGGGGTTGATATATACACATATGTCTAATCAATACATACTGTCTGATCAGATATCTCTCAATAAAAGGGGCGATGCCATGATCAGATACTTTTTTTCACTATACTTACTAAGTTTCAGGCAGTTATTTTTAACATTTCATAACGCTACTAGGCAATGTCCTGCAACAATTCCCATTTTAGTTCAGATTTTATTTTTTAATCTTTTGCACACTGATATCACTCTTATAAGATTAATAAGTATTTACTTATTCATACACATAGTACATTTATGTGTTACTTTCTTCGAATGGATGTCTATAATATTAGCACTATTGACTGTGGTTTAAAGAAACCATGACTACAGTTACCATGGTGATTTGTATTCACTCACACACATGATCGGCTAGCGTGTTATATAACTATGGTGATCTGAATACACTTGCACATTTGGTCCGCCAGTTTGATTCACTAGTTGAGGTGTACTCACATATTGACACTAAGTTTGTGTTTGTTTAGGAAACATTAAGTATAACTGTGTTTGTTTGAATTCAATTTTGTACTTTAAGTATTATTGCCGAAAACCGGAAGTGAGGTATCACAACTTCCGGTCGCGGCTTACACGGTGGAACGAAATTTTGGCGCACTTCCAGGAGGGCACTAGATTTGTGTTTGATATTCTCACACTATAAAAGGTTTGATTTTTGTCTGTTTTATATGCTGATGAAGGGGTTGTGAACCCCGAAAACGTTCCTCAATAAAAGGTTTTTGTGGAAGTCATGCGAGTGCATCCTTATCTTTATATATATAGAGTATATAAAGGAATAGATATATACAGATATATATATAGATGAGTATATAAAGGTATAGATATATACAGATATATATATATATATATATATATATAGATGAGTATATAAAGGTATAGATATATACAGATATATATAGATGAGTACATAAAGGTATAGATATATACATATATATATATATATATATATATATATATATATATATATATATAGATGAGTATATAAGGTATAGATACAGATATATATAGATGAGTATATAAAGGTATAGATACAGATATATATAGATGAGTATATAAAGGTATAGATACAGATATATATAGATGAGTATATAAAGATATAGATATATACATATATATATATATATATATATATATATATATATAAAGGTATAGATATATACAGATATACATATAGACAAGAATATAAAGGTATAGATATATACATATATATATATATATATATATATATATATATATATATAAGTATATAAAGGTATAGATATATACAGATATACATATAGATGAGTATATAACGGTATAGATATATACAGATGTGTATATAGATGAGTATAGAAAGGAAACAGATTCCGCAGCAAAGATGTAATGAAGGACTATGAGAGATTTGCAAGTAAAACGGTATTTAATACATCTCAAAACGTGTATAACATAACAGGCACAGCAAAACAAACCCGCTGACGCGTTTCCCGCTTCACAAGCGGTTCATCAGAGCTGGGGAAAAGGTGTTACAAACAGCTGTTAAATCACAGGTAACAAAGGTGAGTAGCCAATCGGCATACAGTATTCTCACCTACGTCTCAACAAATCACAGACATGTTAGTTTACATTGTCAATAAAGTTGATACACATACATTCTAAATAATCATGTACATACAAAGGATCGTTAAAACAAAAACACCAATTCTAAAAAGAGTAATATGTCAAAGTACTGAATAGCGGTACCCTTTTGCAAACAACTAGTGCAGCTGTCATTACATTTGAAGTAACAAAGTTCCGCATTATAAAGTTCCCACAATATAAAAGTCAAATGCAAGCAAGTATCTTTTAGGGCAAATGCGGAAATGTGTTACAATATAACGACCATACTTGTTAAAAAGAAACTGTAATCGTATATAGGATATAATTATATATCTGAGCACTCAGAATCTTATTAATAAATTTGATAACAACACTAGGACTGAATATATAATTTGAGATGTGAACGCTCCAGTGATTTAGTCTAATACATCCCATTTATTACATATGTTACCCAGTCATTGGATTAGCAATGAAAATCCAAATTTATATTTGAATTTGGAGTTTCACTTACACCAGTGAATAGAACATGAAGTATGTATTAACTTTATTTAGGCATCAATGAACAGTTTGATATCACTTATTTTGTTAATCCCTAAGGGGGAACCTGTTTTTAAAGTATAGATCCAATAGATCTCTCTCTTACTCAGAGCTTTATATCTGTCACCACCTCTGGAGTTCACTTTCACTTGTTCAATACCTTGGAAACGAAAATACCTAAATTTGTCAACATGTTCAAAAAAATGCTTAGCCACTGGTGTTTTTGGTACATCTGCCTCTAGGGACAAAAGGTGTTCTCTAATCCTATCCTTTAGGCCCCTAGAGGTGAGACCCACATATTGAAAATTACAATGTAGGCAAGTTATGAGGTACACCACAAATGTAGAGCTACAGTTGATACGTTCCCTAATATTGTAAATAATATTAGTATTTGTTGAATGGAAAGTATCCCCTACAAGAGCATAATCACAGCTCTTGCACGGTCTCACTCCACATTTGTAGAAACCACATTTTTTAGACAACCAATTGCCTGTTTTGCCCCCCTTCATCAAGGTATTACTATTGGCTCCAAAGCTAAGATTCTTATTTATTTTATCACCTATGGTATCAGATCTATAGGAGATAAATTTACAATTTCTCGATATTACTTTGAGATCTTCATCCATTTCCAATAAACATTTATTGAGGTCCATTAGAGATTTTGAATGGAAAGAAGGTTTTTTATTCTCGACTATAGATGCAGTTTCCCTGTATTCATGCATACCGCATGAACAAGGATTAAGTGCAATTAGAAGAATGCTCCTTAGGTACTCTGGATATGATGATAGTTTAATTGAGTTTATAATAGAAGCTATCTCTTTTTTGCTACATCACAACTACTTCATGTATAATGGCGAATTTTATTTACAACTTAGAGGGACAGCGATGGGGGCAAAATTTGCCCCCTCGTATGCTAATCTATATTTAGCTGATTTTGAAACAAGGAAGATCTTTAATAATGATAATCCATACAAAGATGACATTCTGCTATATACCAGATTTATCGACGATATTCTGATAGTCTGGGGGGGGTGAAATAGTAAATCTAGAGAGATTTGTTGACGATATGAATAGTAATGATAACAACCTCAGTTTCACTTATAATGTCTCAGGTGATAGTATATCCTATCTAGATGTACTAATAGGACACAATGAGAACTCAATTATCACAGAGGTATACAGAAAGGAGACCTCTGGGAATACAATTTTGAGAGCTGATTCACTACATCCAAAACATTTGAAAAAGGGAATCCCCAAAGGCCAATATATCAGGTTAATGTGTAACTGCAGTACATTAGATGGCTACTGGAAACATGCAAATGAGTTAACTGCACGCCTTGTTGACAGAGGTTATAACCTAGAGGAATTAACCAAAATTGCTAATTTAGTCTCTAGTTTCAATAGAGGCAATTTACTTAAAGATAAACCCAAGAATAGGAATGTGACCCATAGCAGCATTGGTATTAATTTTATAACCAAATTCAGTAACCAATATGATGCTATTTGTAATGTCATTAGGAAAAGGTTACCCCTATTGGAAATGGATGAAGATCTCAAAGTAATATCGAGAAATTGTAAATTTATCTCCTATAGATCTGATACCATAGGTGATAAAATAAATAAGAATCTTAGCTTTGGAGCCAATAGTAATACCTTGATGAAGGGGGGCAAAACAGGCAATTGGCTGTCTAAAAAATGTGGTTTCTACAAATGTGGAGTGAGACCGTGCAAGAGCTGTGATTATGCTCTTGTAGGGGATACTTTCCATTCAACAAATACTAATATTATTTACAATATTAGGGAACGTATCAACTGTAGCTCTACATTTGTGGTGTACCTCATAACTTGCCTACATTGTAATTTTCAATATGTGGGTCTCACCTCTAGGGGCCTAAAGGATAGGATTAGAGAACACCTTTTGTCCCTAGAGGCAGATGTACCAAAAACACCAGTGGCTAAGCATTTTTTTGAACATGTTGACAAATTTAGGTATTTTCGTTTCCAAGGTATTGAACAAGTGAAAGTGAACTCCAGAGGTGGTGACAGATATAAAGCTCTGAGTAAGAGAGAGATCTATTGGATCTATACTTTAAAAACAGGTTCCCCCTTAGGGATTAACAAAATAAGTGATATCAAACTGTTCATTGATGCCTAAATAAAGTTAATACATACTTCATGTTCTATTCACTGGTGTAAGTGAAACTCCAAATTCAAATATAAATTTGGATTTTCATTGCTAATCCAATGACTGGGTAACATATGTAATAAATGGGATGTATTAGACTAAATCACTGGAGCGTTCACATCTCAAATTATATATTCAGTCCTAGTGTTGTTATCAAATTTATTAATAAGATTCTGAGTGCTCAGATATATAATTATATCCTATATACGATTACAGTTTCTTTTTAACAAGTATGGTCGTTATATTGTAACACATTTCCGCATTTGCCCTAAAAGATACTTGCTTGCATTTGACTTTTATATTGTGGGAACTTTATAATGCGGAACTTTGTTACTTCAAATGTAATGACAGCTGCACTAGTTGTTTGCAAAAGGGTACCGCTATTCAGTACTTTGACATATTACTCTTTTTAGAATTGGTGTTTTTGTTTTAACGATCCTTTGTATGTACATGATTATTTAGAATGTATGTGTATCAACTTTATTGACAATGTAAACTAACATGTCTGTGATTTGTTGAGACGTAGGTGAGAATACTGTATGCCGATTGGCTACTCACCTTTGTTACCTGTGATTTAACAGCTGTTTGTAACACCTTTTCCCCAGCTCTGATGAACCGCTTGTGAAGCGGGAAACGCGTCAGCGGGTTTGTTTTGCTGTGCCTGTTATGTTATACACGTTTTGAGATGTATTAAATACCGTTTTACTTGCAAATCTCTCATAGTCCTTCATTACATCTTTGCTGCGGAATCTGTTTCCTTTCTGTGACTTTCAAAATAGGGGTTTGGAGAGCCCCAGCGGCAATGGAAGTATATGCCTGTTAAACCGGTATCACGCCGATACTTAGGAAGGCCCTGGATTACAACACTCTGTACATACGGATGCTCGGTGTTAGAATGTGCAAACAGGACTGCTACAATTACAGCAACTGAATATCATAGATCATTCTACACTGAGAGGGTGCCATCTGGGTGAGTCCTTACCTTTTTTACTTACACTTGGAAATGTCTACCATATAGGTGACGTCCGCATAAGTGGGACTCGTTGATAGAGTTGGTTTCACCTACATGTACTTTACGTATAACACTATTTACATTGCATCAATGCTGAGAAGTCTTACCTTGTAATCTATATAGATGAGTATATAAAGGTATAGATATATACAGATGTGTATAGATGAGTATATAAAGGTATAGATATATACAGATGTGTATAGATGAGTATATAAAGGTATAGATATATACAGATGTATATAAAGGTATAGATATATACAGATGTATATAGATGAGTATATAAAGGTATAGATATATACAGATATATATATAGATGAGTATATAAAGGTATAGATATATACAGATATATATAGATGAGTATATAAAGGTATAGATATATACAGATGTATATTGATGAGTATATAAAGGTATAGATATATACAGATGTGTATAGATGAGTATATAAAGGTATAGATATATACAGATGTGTATAGATGAGTATATAAAGGTATAGATATATACAGATATATATAGATGAGTATATAAAGGTATAGATATATACAGATATACATATAGATGAGTATATAAATGTATAGATATATACAGATATACATATAGATGAGTATATAAAGGTATAGATATATATACAGATGTGTATAGATGAGTATATAAAGGTATAGATATATACAGATATATATATAGATGAGTATATAAAGGTATAGATATATACAGATGTGTATAGATGAGTATATAAAGGTATAGATATATACAGATATATATAGATGAGTATATAAAGGTATACATATATATAGATATATATATAGTTGAGTATATAAAGGTATAGATATTTACAGATGTGTATAGATGAGTATATAAGGTATAGATATATACAGATATATATATATATATATATATATATATATATAGATGAGTATATAAAGGTATAGATATATACAGATGTGTATAGATGAGTATATAAAGGTATAGATATATACAGAGTCAGATATATATAGATGAGTATATAAATGTATAGATATATACAGATATCCATATAGATGAGTATATAAAGGTATAGATATATACAGATATACATATAGATGAGTATATAAAGGTATAGATATACAGATGTGTATAGAAATATCTATTTATAAATACATAAAACATATTCTGCTATGTACAGAGCACTGGAATGTGAAATGTTTACAGTAAATACACACTACAAAACTTTATTAACTATGAATATTTCATAGATACGATTTTACATGTATTCATCTACTTAAAGGGACTTTTTTTTTCCTTTCATGCTTCAGAAAGAGCAGACATTTTAAACAATTTTCCAATGTATTTCTATTATCTAATTTGCTTCATTCTCTTGATATTATTTGTTAAAAATAATATCTAAATAGGCTCAGTAGCTGTTGATTGTGGCTGCACATAGATGCCTCATGTGATTGGCTCACCCATGTGCATTTATATTTCTTCAACCAAGGATATCTAAAGAATTAAGCAATTAAGCAATATAAGTAAATTGAAATGTTGTTTAAAATTGTATTTTCTATCCCTTCATCGGCAAAAGGTTCCAATGCACTACTATTTATGTCTATATTTTTGTAATTATGTATTTATGTATTTATATGTGTACATATGTATTTATGTATTTATATGTGTACATATGTATTTATGTATTTATATGTGTACATATGTATTTATGTGTTTATATGTGTACATATGTATTTATGTATTTATATGTGTGTATATATGTATTTATATGTGTATATATGTATTTATATGTGTGTGTATATATATATATATATATATATATATATATATGTTTATATGTGTATATATGTATTTATGTATTTATATGTGTACACAGGTATTTTTGTATTTATATGTGTACATACTGTATGTATTTATATGTTTATATGTGTACATATGTATTTATGTATTTATATGTGTACATACTGTATGTATTTATGTGTTTATATGTGTACATATGTATTTATGTAAAAAAGGGGGAATTTTATGTGAATGGAACAAATTGCAAAAGTTTCATTAATTTACTAACGCCTAGATTTAGAGTTTTGTAGCCAAAGGGGTGCGTTAGCTACGTGTGCTTTTTTCTGGCCGCACCTTTTAAATACCGCTGGTATTTAGAGTTCACAGAATGGCTGGGTTTTCAGTGCGTTAGGCTCCAAAAAGGGAGCGTAGAGCATAATTTAACGCCACTGCAACTCTCGATACCAGCGGTGCTTACGGACGCGGCGAGCTTCAAAAACGTGCTCGTGCACGATTCCGCCATAGAAAACAATGGGGCTGTTTGAGCTGAAAAAAAAAGAAGCCACGTTCAGCTCCTAACGCAGCCCCATTGTTTTCTATGGGGAAACACTTCCTACGTCTGCACCTAACACCCTAACATGTACCCCGAGTCTAAACACCCCTAACCTTACACTTATTAACCCCTAATCTGCCACCCCCGCTATCGCTGACACCTGCATATTTTTTTTAACCCCTAATCTGCCGCTCCGTAAACCGCCGCTACTTACATTATCCCTATGTACCCCTAATCTGCTGCCCCTAACACCGCCGACCCCTATATTATATTAATTAACCCCTAATCTGCCCCCCACAACGTCGCCTCCACCTGCCTACACTTATTAACCCCTAATCTTCTGACCGGACCGCGCCACTATTATAATAAAGTTATTAACCCCTAATCCGCCTCACTCCCGCCTCAATAACCCTATAATAAATAGTATTAACCCCTAATCTGCCCTCCCTAACATCGCCGACACCTAACTTCAAACATTAACCCCTAATCTGCCGACTGGAGCTCACCGCTATTCTAATAAATGTATTAACCCCTAAAGCTAATTCTAACCCTAACCCTAACACCCCCCTAAATTAAATATAATTTTTATCTAACGAAATAAATTAACTATTATTAAATAACTTATTCCTATTTAAAGCTAAATACTTACCTGTAAAATAAACCCTAATATAGCTACAATATAAATTATAATTATATTGTAGCTATTTTAGGATTAATATTTATTTTACAGGCAACTTTGTAATTATATTAACCAGGTACAATAGCTATTAAATAGTTAATAACTATTTAATAGTTACCTAGTTAAAATAATTACAAAATTACCTGTAAAATAAATCCTAACCTAAGTTACAATTAAACCTAACACTACACTATCAATAAATTATTTAAATACAATACCTACAAATAACTACAATGAAATAAACTAACTAAAGTACAAAAAATAAAAAAGAACTAAGTTACAAAAAATAAAAAAATATTTACAAACATTAGAAAAATATTACAACAATTTTAAACTAATTACACCTACTCTAAGCCCCCTAATAAAATAACAAAGCCCCCCAAAATAAAAAAATGCCCTACCCTATTCTAAATTTAAAAAGTTCAAAGCTCTTTTACCTTACCAGCCCTGAACAGGGCCCTTTGCGGGGCATGCCCCAAAGAATTCAGCTCTTTTGCCTGTAAAAAAAACACATACAATACCCCCCCCCAACATTACAACCCACCACCCACATACCCCTAATCTAACCCAAACCCCCCTTAAATAAACCTAACACTAAGCCCCTGAAGATCTTCCTACCTTATCTTCACCATACCAGGTTCACCGATCCGTCCTCGGAAGTCTTGATCCAAGCCTCTGAAGTGTTGATCCAAGCCCAAGCGGGGGGCTGAAGAGTGACGTCCATCCTCGGGCTGAAGTCTGGATCCAAGCGGCGGCTGAAGAACTCCATCATCGGGCTTAAATCGGAAGTCCATCATCGGGATGAAGTCTTCTATCAAGCCGCATCTTCAATCTTCTTTCTTCTGGAGCGGAGCGGAGCCATCTTCTTTCCAACCGACGCGGATCCAACCTCTTCAACCGACGCCTACTCGCTGAATGACGGTTCCTTTAAATGACGTCATCCAAGATGGAGTCCCTCGAATTCCGATTGGCTGATAGGATTCTATCAGCCAATCGGAATTAAGGTAGGAAAATTCTGATTGGCTGATGGAATCAGCCAATCAGAATCAAGTTCAATCCGATTGGCTGATCCAATCAGCCAATCAGATTGAGCTTGCATTCTATTGGCTGATCGGAATCAGCCAATCAGAATATTCCTACCTTAATTCCGATTGGCTGATAGAATCCTATCAGCCAATCGGAATTCGAGGGACGCCATCTTGGATGACGTCATTTAAAGGAACCATCATTCGGCGAGTAGGCGTCGGTTGAAGAGGTTGGATCCGCGTCGGTTGGAAAGAAGATGGCTCCGCTCTGCTCCAGAAGAAAGAAGATTGAAGATGCGGCTTGATAGAAGACTTCATCCCGATGATGGACTTCGGACTTCAGCCCGATGATGGAGTTCTTCAGCCTCCGCTTGGATCCAGACTTCAGCCCGAGGATGGACGTCACTCTTCAGCCCCCCGCTTGGGCTTGGATCAACACTTCCGAGGCTTGGATCAAGACTTCCGAGGACGGATCGGTTAACCTGGTATGGTGAAGATAAGGTAGGAAGATCTTCAGGGGCTTAGTGTTAGGTTTATTTAAGGGGGGTTTGGGTTAGATTAGGGGTATGTGGGTGGTGGGTTGTAATGTTGGGGGGGGTATTGTATGTGTTTTTTTTACAGGCAAAAGAGCTGAATTCTTTGGGGCATGCCCCGCAAAGGGCCCTGTTCAGGGCTGGTAAGGTAAAAGAGCTTTGAACTTTTTAAATTTAGAATAGGGTAGGGCATTTTTTTATTTTGGGGGGCTTTGTTATTTTATTAGGGGACTTAGAGTAGGTGTAATTAGTTTAAAATTGTTGTAATATTTTTCTAATGTTTGTAAATATTTTTTTATTTTTTGTAACTTAGTTCTTTTTTATTTTTTGTACTTTAGTTAGTTTATTTAATTGTATTTATTTGTAGATATTGTATTTAATTAATTTATTGATAGTGTAGTGTTAGGTTTAATTGTAGATAATTGTAGGTATTTTATTTAATTAATTTATTGATCGTGTAGTGTTAGGTTTAATTGTAACTTAGGTTAGGATTTATTTTACAGGTAATTTTGTAATTATTTTAACTATTTTAGCTATTAAATAGTTCTTAACTATTTAATAGCTATTGTACCTGGTTAAAATAAATACAAAGTTACCTGTAAAATAAATATAAATCCTAAAATAGCTATAATATAATTATAATTTATATTGTAGCTATATTAGGGTTTATTTTACAGGTAAGTATTTAGCTTTAAATTGGATTAATTTATTTAATAAGAGTTAATTTATTTCGTTAGATTTAAATTATATTTAACTTAGGGGGGTGTTAGTGTTAGGGTTAGACTTAGCTTTAGGGGTTAATCCATTTATTACAGTAGCGGCGAGATTCGGTCGGCAGATTTGGGGTTAATAATTGAAGTTAGGTGTCGGCGATGTTAGGGAGGGCAGATTAGGGGTTAATACTATTTATTATAGGGTTATTGAGGCGGGAGTGAGGCAGATTAGGGGTTAATAACTTTATTATAGTAGCGGTGCGGTCCGCTCGGCAGATTAGGGGTTAATAAGTGTAGGCAGGTGGAGGCGACGTTGAGGGGGGCAGATTAGGGGTTAATAAATATAATATAGGGGTCAGCGGTGTTAGGGGCAGCAGATTAGGGGTACATAAGGATAACGTAGGTGGCGGCGCTTTTCGGTCGGCAGATTAGGGGTTAATTATTGTAGGTAGCTGGCGGCGACGTTGTGGGGGGAAGGTTAGGGGTTAATAAATATAATATAGGGGTCGGCGGTGTTAGGGGCAGCAGATTAGGGGTACATAAGTATAACGTAGGTGGCGGTCGGCAGATTAGGGGTTAAAAAAATTTAATCGAGTAGCGGCGATGTGGGGGGACATAGGTAGTTTATGGGTGTTAGTGTACTTTAGAGTACAGTAGTTAAGAGCTTTATAAACCGGCGTTAGCCCAGAAAGCTCTTAACTACTGACTTTTTTCTGCGGCTGGAGTCTTGTCATTAGATTTCTAATGCTCACTTCAGACACGACTCTAAATACCGGCGTTAGAAAGATCCCATTGAAAAGATAGGATACGCAAATGACGTAAGGGGATCTGCGGTATGGAAAAGTCGCGGCTGGAAAGTGAGCGTTAGACCCTTTAATGACTGACTCTAAATACCGGCGGTATCCCAAAACCAGCGTTAGGAGCCACTAACGCTGGTTTTGACGGCTACCGCCCAACTCTAAATCTAGGCCAGTGTTACTAAAGTGTAGAATTCCTCAAACACTTAATCTCAAAATAAATTTTGAGAACCATTTATAAACTTTTAGTGGTGCAGACCCATAAAATAATTATAACATAAAGGTTTAAGAAGAAAAGTGGCACACAATAGGAAGAAGGTATTCCATTTACATGGGTTACCCAATATTTATGTATTTATATGTGTATATATGTATTTATGTGTTTATATGTGTACATATGTATTTATGTGTTTATATGTGTACATATGTATTTATGTGTTTATATGTGTACACATGTATTTATGTATTTATATATGTACATATGTATTTATGTATTTATATGTGTACATATGTATTTATGTGTTTATATGTGTACATATGTATTTATGTGTTTATATGTGTACATATGTATTTATGTATTTATATGTGTATATACGTGTTTACAAACTTATATACACATATAAATACATATGTACACACATATAGACATATATACATACATACATATACATCTTTAGACATGTATATCTATGTTAAAGCCCATTTTTCCTAATTCCTGAGACCTCATATCTCTGAGCCCTTATAACTTTTTTGTTCAATATTTTTTTGAATATTTTTTTTAGAAGTGTTATTATAAGTGTAAGTCTACTTTGTAATATATTTTATGATGTGTTTTGTGACACTTTTTTGTTTGTTTTTTGACAAACAGTTAAAGGGACAGTCAAGTCCAAAATAAACCTTCATGAGTTAAATAGGGCATGTCATTTTAAACAACTTTCCAATTTATTTTGATCACCAATTTTGCATTGTTCTCTTGGTATTCTTAGTTGATAAGCTAAACCTAGGAGGTTCATATGCTAATTTCTTAGATCTTGAAGAGCGCTTCTAATCTGACAGTTTTTTTTCACTACTAGAGGGCATTAGTTCATGTGTATCCTATAAATAACATTGAGCTCACGCACATGAAGTTACCTAAGAGTGAGCACTGATTGGCTAAAATGCAAGTCTGTCAAAAGAACTGAAATAAGCGTGCAGTTTGCAGAGGCTTAGATACAAGGTAATCACAGAGGTAGAACGTGTATTATTATAACAGTGTTGGTTATGACAAACTAGGGAACTGGTAATAAAGTGTTTATCTGTCTTTTTAAACAACAGAAATTCTAGTGTTAACTGTCCCTTTAACCAGAACTCTGAGGACTCGGAATCCCGATGAGTATTAACCTTAATTGCACTCAAACAATTGCGTTTACTTTCAACTTGTAATACGAGGGAAAAACCCTACGTGAGCAAACACCCGCAACAAACCTGTTTTGCTCGTACGTAACTGTTAGAGTTCCACTCATAATCTGACCCAAAGTGTCAAAATACCTCTAGGTAAATACCCCGGGGTGTCTAAATTCTTCAAATATATGCATACTATTGTGTAGCGGTTTTGGATTGGGTGACTGTTAAATAGCTTACACTCCAAGCAAAGCAAATCTTAGCTTTATCCAACAAATCCATCTTTGTAGTATTTGGCTTATATTTGCTTTAAATTATTTGCAATGAATATTCCTAAGATCAACACAACATAATGAATCTATTTCAAGGTATTTTTCTGTAGCTTCACTAGTTTTGTAGAAATGGTTATAATAAAAACTAACTTTTTTAAAAAAAAATCACAATTTTCCTCATTAAATCAATGTTTATACTATATACCTATATCGAGTATCACAATGTGTCTGCTAAAAAAGATGTATAATATGTGTGGCTGCACTTAACAAGGGAGCGGATAATTATGGTGAAACCAATACTGAGCAAAAATACCAAAATGGCCGGTGCCATCTCAGAATGGAAACTGGGCAAACCTCTGTCATTGAGGGATTAACTGAATGATTTTGATACCAGAACGAGTTACCTTTGGGATGGTGAATCCATGGAACTGCGTATCCATGGTTACTGCATGACCGATTCCTTCAGTCACCAGGTTTAGGAACCGCTGGGTTTCATGAATAACGGCATTGGTGTACGGCATTTGTGCTTTATCCATCATCCCAGCAGGGCGTAGAGACCCTGTAACCTCATCTATCTCCTTTTGTACTTTTGCTGAAAGGTAGAAAAAGAGAAACTGCTGTTGGATTGTTATATTGTTTTATATAGTGTATGTATATTATTTTTTTATTTTATGTTTTATTTAAAAAAATTTAAAGAAACCGGAAACACCAACATTTTCTTTTATGATTCAGATAGAACAAACCATTTGAAACAACTTTTCAATTTACTTCTATTATCAAATTGTCTTCATTCTCTTGTTATCCTTTTCTGAAGGAACATCATTGCACTACTTGCAGCTAGCTGAACACATCTAGTTAGCCAATCACAAGAGACAAATGTGTGCAGGCACCAATCAGCAGCAACTCCCACTAGTGTAGGATATGTGCGTATTATTTTTCAACAAGGGATAACAAGAGAACAAATCACATTTGAAAATAGAAGTTAATTTCCTGCAAATTTATACTGCAGTGCCTCGTCATTAACCCTTTCTTTTTAGTTTCTGAATTGTACAGCTCTAACTCCCCCCACACATTTCCTTCTATGTCTGTCGCTATAGCCACTGTTCTGGTAAGAGGGCAAACTTTGGAAAAGAGCAAACCATGTCACTTCCTGTGACGTTACATCAGTTGTTTCACACATTTTGGAGCTAATGTGCATGCGTGCCAGTGTCATCACATTCCTGGCCGCATACGTCACTGCTAAAATATTTAGAGCTGTGAAATTTAGGAACCCTTTCTAGAGCGCATGCGGGGGATTTTGTATCACAAATAGTGCGCTCATGGAAAGCTGTTTATTAGGCTCCTCGGCAATATTCGGAACTCCGCCCCCCACTGCAACTACTCCCATTACTAATGTAAAGCTGAGTCTCGTGCTCGTGCATGAGAAACAGCCCCCGCCACTCGGCTATAGCCGCTGCTTCTTCTGATGATCCAATGCAGTTTTTCTTCATTTTTTTAATGAAAGATAATGACATTGAACGGAGCCTGTGAAAAGCTGCATTGGATCATCAGAAGAAGCAGCGGCTATAGCCGAGTGGCGGTGGCTGTTTCTCATGCACGAGCACGGAGACTCAGCTTTACATTAGTAATGGGAGTAGTTGCAGTGGGAGGCGGAGTTCTGAATAATGCCAAGGAGCCTAATAAACAGCTTTCCATGAGCGCACCATTTGTGATACAAAATCCCACGCATGCGCTCTAGAAAGGGTTCCTGAATTTCACAGCTCTAAATATTTTAGCAGTGACGTATGCGGCCAGGTATGTGATGATGCTGGCACGCATGCGCATTAGCTCCAAAATGTGTGAAACAGCTGATGAAACGTCACAGGAAGTGACATGGTTTGCTCTTTTCCAAAGTTCGCCCTCTTACCAGAACACCACCTTTCTTTGGGTAAAATGCAGAAGTGAATAGGGATTATCTGCTGGAGCTGCCTAGAAGCTGTGAACTCAGTTAAAATACAATGCTTCTGTCTAAACACTGATAAGGGGGATGGAGACAGCACAGCTTTGTAACTAATTTTACTTATTTTTGAAAATTATTTTAAAATACTTGCCAGCAATTTTTACACAATTTTTTATGCAAACAATTTTTACTTAAAGGGACAGTCTAGGCCAAAATAAACTTTTATGATTCAGATAGAGCATGTAATTTTTAACAATTTTCCAATTTACTTTTATCACCAATTTTGCTTTGTTCTCTTGGAATTCTTAGTTGAAAGCTTAACCTAGGAGGTTCATATGCTAATTTCTTAGACCTTGAAGCCCACCTATTTCAGATTGCATTTTAACAGTTTTTCACCACTAGAGGGTGTTAGTTCACGTATTTCATATAGATAACACTGTGCTCGTGCACGAGAAGTTATCTGGGAGCAGGCACTGATTGGCTAGACTGCAAGTCTGTCAAAAGAACTGAAATAAAGGGGCAGTTTGCAGAGGCTTAGATACAAGATAATCACAGAGGTTAAAAGTATATTATTATAAATGTGTTAGTTATGCAAAACTGGGAAATGGGTAATAAGGGGATTATCTATCTTTTAAAACAATAAAAATTCTGGTGTAGACTGTCCCTTTAATTAGCCCTTTTAAGATATGCACAGATCTCAACCTGTTTCAAGGCACTTTAAAAATAAAAAGAACATTTTCTTCTAAGTGAAGAACATAGTAATGTAAAATATTCATAACTCCCTTCAGCTTTAGTGCTGTTGGTTTAATGTGGTGTCGGGTTAGCATGCGAGCAATAAATGTTTTTTTTGTTTTAAAACAGTGCGTTAAATTAAACTCCATGAGGAGAAGTTAACACGGTTGCAATATCCGATCTCCTAAAGTTAGCGCATCCAAACTTTTGCTCTTGCGCTAACTTTTTACTTTGTAATCCGTGCACAAACCCCCTCTGTATTATAAGTTTAGTAAGACTAATTCACAGATTTGTACCCGCTACTCATCACAGCTGCAAGGTTTGAGTGACTCTCCATTTTTATCAGTGCAGCATCTATCTGGCAGCCATTCACCTCTCTGTGCATAGAACAAGCTCTATTGTAAAGACCACCAGCATCATATAAACCGTACAGAACAAATTCATTAAAAGGGATAAAACCCCCAGATAAAACAGCCCTCTCAAACATACGCACAACGGAAGCGTTAAAGAAGTAAAAGAAAACTGAGAGGAGCACTTTAGCTATAAAATAGTGAGATGCAACAGTAAGACAAGAGTCTGGATTTCTGTATGTCTAGTGTAGGTAACGCTCGCCTAGATCACGAGTTTTGTCGGTAAGGCTGTGCGGTGCTAATGCTCCTTTTTTTCTTACCGCTCCCTTTAAACAACGCTGGTATTACGAGTTTTCTTTAAGCCGGTGTTGACCTCAGAAAAGTGAGCGTTGAGCAAAATTTAGCTCCACATCTCTCGATACCAGCGTTGCTTAAGTCAGCGGTAAGCTGGCTGAACGTGCTCGTGCACGATTTCCCCATAGGAAACAATGGGGCAGAGCTGGCTGAAAAAAACCTAACACCTACAAAAAAGCAGCGTTCAGCTCCTAACGCAGACCCATTGTTTCCTATGGGAAAATAAAAGTTATGTCTGCACCTAACACCCTTACATGAACCCCGAGTCTAAACACCCCTAATCTTACACTTATTAACCCCTAATCTGCCACCCCCGACATCGTCGCCACCTGCATTATACTATTAACCCCTAATCTGCCACTCCGGACCCCGCCGCCACCTACATTATACTTATAAACCCCTAATCTGCTGCCCCCAACATCGCAGACACCTACATTATAGTTATTAACCCCTAATCTGCCCCCCCAATGTCGCTGCAACTATATTAAATTTATTAACCCCTAATCTGCCGCCGCCAACGTCGCCAACGTCGCCACCACTATAATAAATTTATTAACCCCTAAACCTAAGTCTAACCCTAACACCCCCCTAATTTAAATATAATTTAAATAAATCTAAATAAAATAACTACAATTAAATAAATTATTCCTATTTAAAACTAAATACTTACCTATAAAATAAACCATAAGATAGCTGCAATGTTACTAATAGTTACATTGTAGCTAGCTTATGATTTATTTTTATTTTCCAGGCAAGTTTGTATTTATTTTAACTAGGTACAATAGTTATTAAATAGTTATTAACTATTTAATAGCTACCTAGTTAAAATAAGTACAAAATGACCTGTAAAATAAATCCTAACCTAAGTTACAATTACACCTAACACTACACTATCATTAAATAAATTACCTAAACTACCTACAATTAATTACAATTAAATTAAATAAACTAAATTACGGAAAACCCCCCCCACTAAATTATAGAAAAGAAAAAAAGAATTACAAGAATTTTAAACTAATTACACCTAATCTAATCCCCCTAATAAAATAAAAAAGCCCCCCAAAATAATAAAATTTCCCTACCCTATACTAAATTACAAATAGCCCTTAAAAGGGCCTTTTGCGGGGCATTGCCCCAAAGTAATCAGCTCTTTTACCTGTAAAAGAAAAATACAATACCCCCCAACATTAAAATCCACCACCCACACACCCCTACTCTAAAACCCACCCAATCCCCCCTCAATAAAACCTAACACTACCCCCTTGAAGATCACCCTACCTTGAGCCGTCTTCACCCAGCCGGGCACAAGTGATCATCTGATCCAACCAGAAGTCTTCATTCGATGGGGCAGAAGAGGACATCCAGACCGGCCGAAGTCTTCACCCTATCCGGGCAGAATAGGACATCTGGACCGGCAGAGGGCTTCATCCAAGCGGCATCTTCTATCTTCTTCCATCCGACGAGGAGCGACTCCATCTTGAAGACATCCGGCGTGGAGCATCCTTCCAGCACGACGGACTAACGACGAATGACGGTTTCTTTAAATGATGTCATCCAAGATGGCGTCCCTCGAATTCTGATTGGCTTATAGGATTCTATCAGCCAATCGGAATTAAGGTAGGAAAAATCTGATTGGTTGATTTAATTAGCCAATCTGATTGAAGTTAAATCCGATTGGCTGATTGGATCAGCCAATAGAATGTGAGGCAGGAGTGCGACGGTTTAGGGGTTAATACATTTATTAAAGTGGCGGTGATGTCCGGTCGGCAGATTAGGGTTAATAATTGTAGGAAGGTGGCGGCGACGTTGGGGGCGGTAGATTAGGGGTTAATAAATATAATGTAGGTGTTGGCGATGTTAGGGGCAGCAGATTAGGGGTTCATAGGTATAATGTAGGTGGCGGCGATGTCCGGTAGGCAGATTAGGGGGTAAAAAATTGTATTTTAGTGTTTGCCATGTGGGGGGGCCTCGGTTTAGGGGTTAATAGGTAGTTTATGGGTGTTAGTGTACTTGTTAGCACTTTAGTTAAGAGTTCTATGTTACGGCGTTAGCCCATAAAACTCTTAACTACTGACTTTTATATGCGGTAGGAGTCTTGCCAGGAGAGGGCTACCGCTCACTTCTTCCAAGACTCGTAATACAGAGTTAGGCAAATCCCATAGAAAAGATAGGATACGCAATTGACGTAAGGGGATTTGCGGTAGCCTCGAGTCGTGGAAGAAAAGTGAGCGGTACACCTGTACCTGCCAGACTCGTAATACCAGCGGGCGTTAAAAAGCAGAGTTGGGACCTCTCAACGCTGCTTTTTAAGGCTAATGCCAAACTCGTGATCTGTTTCCAAAGCTGTTATGGAATTGTGTTACTGTTTAGCAATAGTTTCTCATTCCATGTGAGAGATTTCTTGTATTGGTCACTTAGGGCTAGATTATAAGTGGAGCGCTAATTTAACATGAACCCGTAAACGGGGAGGGGGGGGTTAATGTTAGAAGATTCTTTTTTTTATTTAAACAAAAGAGCTGGATCACTTTAGGACAATGTCCTACAAAAGGCCCTTTTAAGGGCTAATTGTAGTTTATTTTCAGACTAGTTTTTTTTTTATTTTGGGGTTGTCTTGCCATCTTGTTTATTAGAAGATCATTTGTACTGTTTTTTTACAGTAAACAGAAGAATGATTTACAATATCAAGAACCATGTGTCACTATCTTCTTTTAGTAATAGATATTTGTAAAAGATAAACCAGGTTCTGTACAATGAGGTTTGGAACTTTTGCTGACATTTTAAACCTCATCACTTAGCGATTTTATGATTTGCAGTGTGAGAAATGTTAAAATCCCTTTCTTGAAGATGCAATAAGTAGCAGACACTTCTTCTTATGTAAATTCATCTTGTGCACTATTATCTTTTATTTTAGATGAAAATTTAGCCAAAATAGAAAAAAATGAGGTTTTCACAATAAATGAAATAAAAAAATATATAAAAACATTTAAAATATTCCCTGTATTCTAGGAATGTGTTTGTAGGTTTTGTGACCCTCCGAACGTAGAAGGTGGCCCTTTGTGTTGCTCAGCTATTTTCATGCCGAATTCATTCTTGTGGAACAACAAGACTTTAGCGTGCTGCTGTTGCACAAGAATGAATTTGGCGAATAAAACAGCCGAGTGGAACAAAGGGACATCTTCCTCCATATGCACAGCCCTACTGTATACTCATTATGCCTTTATACGAATGGTATTCAGATGGTTTAATACTTATCAAAAACACCACTCTATCCAATTGCAAAACACATCTATTTATCAAGCCGTCAACTTACTTGCATTCGACGGCACCAATACGCTCGCTTAAGATCGCCTAACATCGCTGCCGCGGACCTGAATAAATTCTCCAAAATTACCAAAAAAGCTGTCAAAAAGCCGCACACCAAGTACGGGGCGATGAGCAGTGGACTGTTGTTAACTAACAGTCATCGATCTCGCTGCTCTTCGGCTTTTTCCCAGCTTTATTGGTACCCTGTCACTAAACACCCACACTATACTATACTGTTTTACCCCTTATACCGCCACTCCCGGAGCCCACCGCAACTCTAATAAATGTATTAACCCTAAACCGCAGCTCACGGACCCCGCCGCAACTAAATAAAGTGTTTAACCCTTAAACCGCCGTTTCTGGAGCCCACCGCCACCTACATTATACTTATTAACCCCTAATCTTCCGCCCCCTACACCGCCGCCACCTAGATTATATTTATTAACCCCTAATCTGCCGCCCCCTACACCGCCGCCACCTACATTATATTTATTAACCCCTAATCTGCCCCCCCCTACACCGCCGCCACCTACCTACATTTATTAACCCCTAATCTGCCGCCTCAACGTCACTGCCACTATATTAAATTTATTAACCCCTAAACCTAAGTATAAACCTAACCCTAACACCCCCTAACTTAAATATAATTAAAATAAATCTAAATAAATATTCCTATCATTAACTAAATAATTCCTATTTAAAACTAAATACTTACCTGTAAAATAAATCATAAGATAGCTACAATATAACTAACAGTTACATTGTAGCTATTTTATGATTTATATTTATTTTACAGGCAACTTTGTATTTATTTTAACTAGGTAGAATAGTTATTAAATAGTTATTAACTATTTAATAACTTCCTAGTTAAAATAAAGACAAATATACCTGTAAAATAAAACCTAACCTAAGTTACAATGACACCTAACACTACACTATAATTAAATAAATTAACTAAACTAAATACAATTAAAAACAATTTAAAAAAATTATCTAAAGTACAAAAAAACAACAACACTAAATTACAGAAAATAATAAAATAATTACAAGTTTTTTAAACGAATTACACCTAATCTAATCCCCCTAATAAAATAAAAAAGACCCCCAAAATAATAAAAAGCCCTACCCTATACTAAATTACAAATAGCACTTAAAAGGGCCTTTTGCAGGGCATTGCCCCAAAGTAATCAGCTCTTTTACCTGTAAAAAAAAAGCACAATACCCCCCCCCCCCAACATTAAAACCCACACAACCAATCCTACTCTAAAACCCACCCAATCCCCCCTTAATAAAACCCCTTGAAGATCACCCTACCTTGAGAAGTCTTCACCCAACCGGGCTGAAGTCATCAACGAAGCCGGGCGAAGTGGTCCTTAACTATTATAACTATTAGTTATATTGTAGCTAGCTTAGGGTTTATTTTACAGGTAAGTATTTAGTTTTAAATAGGAATAATGTAGTTAATGATAGGAATATTTATTTAGATTTATTTTAATTATATTTAAGTTATGGGGTGTTAGGGTTAGGGTTAGACTTAGGTTGAGGGGTTAATAAATTTAATATAGTAGCGGTGACGTTGGGGGGCCGATTAGGGATTAATAAATGTAGGTAGGTGGCGGCAGTGTAGGGGGGAAGATTAGGGGTTAATAAGTATGATGTAGGTGGCAGCGGTGTCGGGCGGCAGATTAGGGGTTAATAAGTATAATGTAGTTGGCGGCAGTGTAGGGGGCGGCAGATTAGGGGTGTTTAGACTCGGGGTACATGTTAGGTTGTTAGGTGTAAACGTTACCATAGGAATCAATGGGATATGGGGCAGCAGTGAACATGAGCTTTCACTGCTTTCAGACTCCCATTGATTCCTATGGTATCCGCTGCCTACGCTGGGCTGGAATAGTGGCGAGCGTACCTGGTAGAAATTTAATAACTAGCAAAAGTAGTCAGATTGTGCTGAATTTGCATTCGGAAAACATCTGTAATGACGTAAGCATCGATCTGTATCGGACTGAGTCCGGCAGATCGTATGTTACGTCACACAATTCTACTTTTGCCGGTCTGTAGGGTTTGATAACTAAGGGGAATATTAACATGAATATTGTAAAGAATGGAATTCAGGCCTTTATTTGATTTTGTAGCCTAAAGTCTTAATGTAAAAAGGTTTTTTTCATTTCATTAATCACCATTTTAACAACATAGAGGTCTATTTATTAAAGGTCTGTTGGACCTGATCTGACAGTGCAGATCAGGTCCGACAGATCTCGCTGAATGCGGCGAGCAATACGCTCTCCATATTCAGCTTTGCACCAGCAGCTCTTGTGAGCTGTTGGTGCAACGCTGCCCCCTGCAGATTCGCGGCTAATCGGCAGCCAGTAGGGGGGTGTCAATCAACCCGATCACCCTCGATCAGGTTCAATTATGGCGATTCCTGTCCGCCTGCTCAGGTGGACAGGGTTATGGAGCAGCGGTCTTTAGACTCGCCAGAAACACGGGCCCTCAAGCTCCATCCGGAGCTTGATAAATGGCCCCATAGCCTTTAGAAACGACAAGTAATGCACATTATTTATACATCATTAACTCACAAAGGCAAAGTGAAATAACTTGTATTGGTTGTGATGATGTGTCAGCTTTTCATTGGCTTATTGTGTATAACTTATTATTTACTTGTATTGGTTGTGATGATGTGTCAGCTTTTCATTGGCTTATTGTGTATAACTTATTATTTACTTGTATTGGTTGTGATGATGTGTCAGCTTTTCATTGGCTTATTGTGTATAACTTATTATTTACTTGTATTGGTTGTGATGATGTGTCAGCTTTTCATTGGCTTATTGTGCATAACTTCAATATATCTTATTATTTACCCTAATCAACATGAGAATTAGGAGATAACGATGTTACTGTATTTATCAACTGCACCAATCAAAGGATCTTACATCACAAGCGAATTATAATTCTGATTTAAATGACTAGATGTGCATGACAAAAATAATAAGAGTCATATTTAGCGGTTGGATGAGAAGACAGAACTTCATGTCACTCTTACCCTGGACATCAGGGAAGTGAGCCATACAAACCACGCTGTACGTCAGGCTGTTAGAGATAGTGTCCGTCCCCGCTGCTAGCAGACCCATGGTTATCATAAGAAGCCCAGTATCACATAAATAGGATCCTGAATCTGGTCCCTCCTGGAGAAAAATATACAGAATAGAAATACACACAAGCATTATTATTGCTTTAGCTACTATTACTACTATTTGTTTGTTAAGTTCCACCATATTCGTCAATGCTGAGAACATGATGGTGGGGAATAAAGTTACATTGTATTGTATAAGACAATAAACGTATACAGTTACAATCTGTTGTATAAAACAATGAATTTATACAGTTACAATCTATTATATAAAACAATGAATTTATACAGTTACATTATATTGTATAAGACAATGAGCTTATACAGTTACATTACATTGTATTGTATAAGACAATAAACGTATACAGTTACAATCTGTTGTATAAAACAATGAATTTATACAGTTACATTATATTGTATAAGACAATGAGCTTATACAGTTACATTACATTGTATTGTATAAGACAATAAACTTATACAGTTACAATCTATTGTATAAAACAATGAATTTATACAGTTACATTATATTGTATAAGACAATGAGCTTATACAGTTACATTACATTGTATTGTATAAGACAATAAACTTATACAGTTACAATCTATTGTATAAAACAATGAATTTATACAGTTACATTATATTGTATAAGACAATGAGCTTATACAGTTACATTACATTGTATTGTATAAGACAATGAACGTATACAGTTACAATCTATTGTATAAAACAATGAATTTATACAGTTACAATCTATTATGTAAAACAATGAATTTATACAGTTACATTATATTGTATAAGACAATGAGCTTATACAGTTACATTACATTGTATTGTATAAGACAATAAACGTATACAGTTACAATCTGTTGTATAAAACAATGAATTTATACAGTTACAATCTATTATATAAAACAATGAATTTATACAGTTACATTATATTGTATAAGACAATGAGCTTATACAGTTACATTACATTGTATTGTATAAGACAATACACGTATACAGTTACAATCTATTATATAAAACAATGAATTTATACAGTTACATTATATTGTATAAGACAATGAGCTTATACAGTTACATTACATTGTATTGTATAAGACAATAAACGTATACAGTTACAATCTGTTGTATAAAACAATGAATTTATACAGTTACATTATATTGTATAAGACAATGAGCTTATACAGTTACATTACATTGTATTGTATAAGACAATAAACTTATACAGTTACAATCTATTGTATAAAACAATGAATTTATACAGTTACATTATATTGTATAAGACAATGAGCTTATACAGTTACATTACATTGTATTGTATAAGACAATAAACTTATACAGTTACAATCTATTGTATAAAACAATGAATTTATACAGTTACATTATATTGTATAAGACAATGAGCTTATACAGTTACATTACATTGTATTGTATAAGACAATGAACGTATACAGTTACAATCTATTGTATAAAACAATGAATTTATACAGTTACAATCTATTATGTAAAACAATGAATTTATACAGTTACATTATATTGTATAAGACAATGAGCTTATACAGTTACATTACATTGTATTGTATAAGACAATAAACGTATACAGTTACAATCTATTGTATAAAACAATGAATTTATACAGTTACATTATATTGTATAAGACAATGAGCTTATACAGTTACATTACATTGTATAAGACAATGAGCTTATACAGTTACATTACATTGTATTGTATGACAATAAACGTATACAGTTACCATCTATTATATAAAACAATGAATTTATACAGTTACATTATATTGTATAAGACAATGAGCTTATACAGTTACATTACATTGTATAAGACAATGAGCTTATACAGTTGCATTACATTGTATTGTATAAGACAATAAACGTATACAGTTACAATCTGTTGTATAAAACAATGAATTTATACAGTTACATTATATTGTATAAGACAATGAGCTTATACAGTTACATTACATTATATTGTATAAGACAATGAGCTTATACAGTTACATTACATTGTATTGTATAAGACAATGAGCTTATACAGTTACATTACATTGTATTGTATTGTGTAAGACAATAAACGTATACAGTTACAATCTATTATATAAAACAATGAATTTATACAGTTACATTATATTGTATAAGACAATGAGCTTATACAGTTACATTACATTGTATTGTATAAGACAATAAACGTATACAGTTACAATCTATTGTATAAAACAATGAATTTATACAGTTACCAGCTATAATATAAGGCATTGAGCTTATACAGTCTTATCCTATTGTTTAAGACAATGCGCTTATACAGTTACATTCTAGGGGGTTATATTCTATTGACTGATTAAACTAAGAATTAAAAATTCAGCCGATAGAAATGCAAGGGCACACCTATATAAGGGGGTATTTCACATTCAAGCTTCATTGTGCGGCAGTGACCGATTGAAGAGGACATCGGACGGACAATAAGAAGAAAAACAGCATTGGATGGGAGATGCAAGAAGAAGGGTTGGGTGGAATAGAAATGCCCCAACTGAGCTCCACCATAGATGGAGATGGAAGAGGAGTGTGGCCTTGGATAAGCAGCAGCTCATTTAGTAGCCGGATTCAAGTTTGGTGCATGGAAACTTTGGGGTTTAGCGTCAGGGTTTTTTGTGGGTGGGGGTGTCAGGAAAAGGTGAGTGACATTGGGCTATGTGAATATATCATATTGATTAATATTTCATTTATATGAAATATTACCTTGGGAAAGTTCTTACACAGATTTTTTTGACTGCCTGCTGATGAGATACACTTCAGACTCAGGACATCTGAGAGAACAAAGGGGAATATATATATATATATATATATATATAGATGTGTCATTTCAAAAGAACCTTTAGATCACTGTCTAAGAGATATACTTCCTACTAGATAACCACCTCCTGTGGTGACATGGACGCTCAGTCTGCACTTATATCTGAGATCTAGAGAATCTTAAGGAAAAATAGTTAAAGGGACAGTCAACACCAGAATTTTTGTTGTTTAAAAAGAAAGATAATCCCTTTATTACCCATTCCCCAGTGTTGCATAACCAACACTGTTATATGTTACCTTTGTGATTACCTTGTATCTATGCTTCTGCAAACTGCCCCCTTATTTCAGTTCTTTTGACAGACTTGCATTTTAGCCAATAGAATTCACGCCAGGGTAACTTCACGTGCAGGAGCTCTATGTTATCTATATGAAACACATGAACTAATGCCCTCTAGTGGGCAAAATGCATTCAGATTAGAGGCAGTCTTTAAGGTCTAGGAAACTAGCATATGAACCTCCTATGTTTAGCTTTCAACTAAGAATACCTAGAGGCCTATTTATCAAAGGTCTTGTGGACCTGATCCGACAGTGCGGATCAGGTCCGCAAGACCTCGCTGAATGCGGAGAGCTATACGCTCTCCGTATTCAGCATTGCACCATCAGCTCACAAGAGCTGCTGGTGCAACGTCGCCCCCTGCAGAATTGCGGCCAATCGGCCGCCAGCAGGGGGGTGTCAATCAACCCGATCGTACTCAATCCGGTTGAATTGCAGTGATTCCTGTCCGCCTGCTCAGAGCAGACGGACAGGTTATGGAGCAGCGGTCTTTGTGACCGCTGCTTCATAACTGCTGTTTTTGGCGAATCTGAAGACTTGCCAGAAACACGGACCATACGAAGCTTGATAAATGGGCCTCCAAGAGAACAAAGCACAATTGGTGATAAAAGTAAATTGGAAAGTTGTTTAAAATTACATTCTCTATTTAAATCATGAAAGGTTTTTTTGGACTTGACTATCCCTTTAATTAACACAGGCAAATGATAAACAAATGATGGGACAACGTATTTAATCCACTTATTTGTCTGGAAAAGTTGCACGCTCTTATGCCAAACTATGAAAAAACAATTTATATGAGACTTCTTATATCTGTAATTTTCATATAAGTTAACAATACTCAGTACTGTATAAATGTATAGGTTCTGAGATATATATCTAATGCCTAGCACACTATATTAAATATGAAGTGAATTAACTAAATAACTGTATTGATAAAATTAAAATGTTTGGCAAATAATGCTTAGAATAAGTTACATGCTATTAAATCTGATGTACCAATGAGGTTTTAAAATGAATACATATTAGTATATAAGTTGTACTATGACTATTATAATAGATATGATTACATGTACTCAAACACTGTTGTGCTCAGATGATGGAATATATCTATACTAAATCACATATATATCTCTGTCATAACTAATTACTACAGACTTCTAATCACATGATATGTGTTTAATATAATAACTAGGAAATGTAACAAAATATACTATATACATAAGGATTGAAATGATACTATTTAAAATGCCCTGATCTACTTATTAATATAATACTGAAAATATTAAATTATAATTACTTAACTTCCAAATATATATGGTTCTCAAATACATCCCTCAAAATATACCATAAATAGAAAAATTGTATGGAAAATACACTAAAGATATGTGTATTGTATATATATATATATATATATATATATATATATATATATATACATACTGTCTTAAGTAGGATTGCACAATCATACCACAAGTTATGCCAAGGTGCACTGCTAGCACAATATCCAAATTCTTCCAAAAAGCAGGCACTCACTGGACTTTTCTTAAAACATGTAAATTTATTTCCTTAGATTAAAAGACAAACGTTTCGGCACTGCATTGTGCCTTTGTCAATGTCACAAAAACGAGAACCAGAGTGCATCTAAGCACCCAAAATCAATATATATACAATTAAAAACATACCCCTTAAATAGTGTAGATACCCCTTTCGGATGGCGGCAAAAGGAAAGGGGTATCTACACTATTTAAAGGGACATTATACACTCATTGTTTCTTTGCATAAATGTTTTGTAGATGATCTATTTATATAGCCCATAAAGTTTTTTTTTTTAAATTAATGTATAGTTTTGCTTATTTTTAAATAACATTGCTCTGATTTTCAGACTCCTAACCAAGCCCCAAAGTTTTATGTGAATACGCTCAGCTACCTACTCCAGCTTGCTCCTGTTTGTGTAAAGGGTCTTTCCATATGCAAAAGAAGGGGGAGGGGGGGAGTGTCTTATTTGCCACTTGTAGTGGGCTTTCCAGCTACCTTTTCAACAGAGCCAAACTGACAGCTTCTAAGTAAGTTTTTAAACAGTTTTATACTGGATTTTTATATCAGTATCTGTGCATATTATTCTTTATAGTAGTGTCTATTACATGCAGTTATAAGAAAATGAGTGTATACTGTCCCTTTAACCGGTTTGTTTTTAATTGTATATATATTGATTTTGGGTGCTTAGATGCACTCTGGTTCTCGTTTTTGTATTTTTATCCGCAGGGGCTTCAGGGTTAAAAACATCCCGACCCTGGGGAGACAAAATGTGGAATTCTGTAAGCGATGGTGCTCAATTTTAAATAAATATTCATACGACCTAATCCTCTTGGTTATTGAGGAGGTCACGAAACTAGAAGCTAGAACTAAGTCCGAATTGGACACCATCAAAGCTTAGAATTTCCACATTTTGGAGAATGATACTAGCCAGGATTGGGTCAATAAATTGGATGGCTTGGTCAGTAAATACCGTAGCGATTTGACCACCTTTAAAAACAAAAAATTAAATAATGTGGAGAATGATTACAGGGAAAGGCGGGTGTATTAGTGGTTATACGGCAAATATGATATTCCCTTTAGACGCCGCAGAAATTTAAGATCTAAAAACACTCTAAGCATTGTTGACAGCACTGGGGGGGATTCTTCTGGGACTGAAACAACTAAAGATGTTGCAGTACCAACTGAGAATATCCAACAATCACAACCTTTTTTAGGGGTAACCACAAGGTCCACCATGAAGCCCCCGATCCAGAATATGGCCAAAAAAGGCCAAAGAGATGTAAGATCCGCAGGGGAGGCTATAAATCTAAGTAAAAAACAAACAAAGAGGAAGTAGATATAGTATTCAACCTCAGCAGCAGACCACTAAGTGAAGCTGAAATATCTTTACTTAATCGTGGTTTATCATTTGTCCCGACCCCCCATGTAGACACTTTTGAGAGGTTAGTTGATATTCATAGATTTCAGCGACAGCTGAAATTAAGGGACCACTTCAGGGAGCAGGTTTATACACCTGAACCTTTTAAAAAGAAATCATCCTTTGAACCACCTAACACCAACTCTTCCATCAGGAGTTATACCAGATTGCTTACACAGATATCAATGAGGCTTCACATACAACACCTTATCCTAATCTTAGTGCGGTTGAAAGAAAAGCACTTACTGAACTTAGCAATGATAGATCTGTCATTGTCCGCCCTGCTGACAAGGGCGAATCTATCGTTGTACTTGATTATACTGATTACCGACAGAAAGCCTTGCGGCAATTGGCCGATTCTAATACATATATAAAATTGAGAGGTAATCCCACATATATGTACAAGGAAGCAATTGACACTTTCTTACAGTGTAGCCTAGAGGCAGGGTTTATCAATGAAAAGGAACTAACTTTTTTGATAACTGAGTATCCTATAGTCCCTGTACTATATCTCCTGCCGAAGGTTCACAAAACACTGGTGAACCCCCCGGGCAGACCCATTGTATCTGCCCGGGGTTCGGTCCTAAATAATCTTGCCATCTACATTGATTCCTTTTTACAGGCGATTGTTAAGAACACCAGGGCTTACTTGCAAGATTTGCCTAGTCTGCTCAGGATACTTGCAGACTTCGCTGATCTACAACAGGATGACATTTTGGTCACCATGGACGTAGATAGCTTCTATACGGTGATTCCCCATGCTGAGGGGGTGGAGGCTGTCAGGTCCATGGTGACCAATAATGTCCACTACACAGGTCCACCTATTGAATTCATTTGCGAATTACTGACCATCTGTCTAGAAAAAAACTATTTCAAATTTGAGGATTGTTACTACTTGCAGGTGGCTGGCACGGCCATAGGGTCGAATGTGGCAGCCACTTACGCAAATATTTATATGGCATGGTATGAGCAGGAGCTCATGAAACCATTTGAACATCCACAAGTGACTTTTTATACCCGCTACATTGATGATGTGTTCCTTATATGGAGGGGTGGGGAATTGTCATTGCGTGAGTGGGTGTCACATTTGAACCTCATGGCCAGCCCGATTAGATTCAAGCTTGAATTCAGTCCTGATAGTGTGAATTTTTTGGACCTTAATGTATTTAGGGTGAATTGGCGGTTTGGTACCAAGCTGTACACTAAGCCCACTGACCGCAATTCATTGCTACATGCCAGTAGCTTTCACCCTAAACACCAGAAAAAGGGTATTCTCACCTCCCAACTCACCAGGGCACTGAGAAATAATAGCGAGACACCCTTGCAGATGATCCAAGTGAAGGAAATGGGCAAAAAATTAAACAAAAGTGGCTATACTATGACGGATATCTGTGAAATTCAGGAGAAACTGTTAAACTCGGATATCACACATGACATTAGGGCTCCTACTAAGGATGCATTGGAACAACTTAATTTGACTTAATCACCACGTTAACACCTGGATGTGAACGTTTAACAAATGCTGTACGTCGCCACTGGCCTGTGGTTGGTACTGATCCTACGTTACCTTTACAGAAGATGACTGCTCCAAGGCTGGTCTACCGAAGGGCCAGAAATCTGAGGGACATCCTCGTTAAATCTGACCCAGTGGACCATTACAGAAAGGAGACATGGCTGAAGTAATCAAAGAAGGGCTGCTTCCCTTGCGGAAGCTGTACCACATGTAACAGTATGTGCAAGTGAGACTCTTTTCAACATCCCCACAAAAATCAGCGGTTTAAAATAAACTACCGCCTCAGTTGCACCAGCACTTTCGTGATCTACATGCTTACTTGCCCGTGTTCTCATGTTTATATAGGAAAAATGACCACCTCCTTCCGTGATAGGATGGCTAATCATTGCCACGCCATCCGTGTGGCCTTGAAGAATGGTGAATCGGATCAACCAGTGGCACGCCACTGTGCATACTTTAAACATCCAGTATCTAGCATTAGATCAATGCTCATTGACCACATTCCCCCTAATCCGAGGGGTGGAGACAGAGGCAAAAAACTACTCCAATGTGAAAGTAGGTGGATATACAAACTGGGAACTATGACCCCAAGGGGACTAAACACTACACTGGATTTTAGCCCTTTCTATTAGCAGCAATTCATTGCCTACATGAGAATGAGGGTCCTAGGGTGTCTGCTTTTAATCTGATTACCATACTCCTACTGGCTTGAAGCGTACATGGGGTTAATTTTCAAAATTTGGTTTATGTCCTAGTACCAGTATATGCTAATGGGTTCTGTCTGTGAAATTCTGTCTGCAATACTGAGTCATTATTTTACCCCTGTAACTTTGTATTATTTTCATGATGTAATCACTGTTTCAAGATGCGGTGTGGTTATGGAGCTACATACTAGTATTTGTACTTGTTATCCGCCCTACATGTATATTGTCCACCGCATCGTGATATATTTTTGACATATGTGAATATATTATCTATCTATCTATCTATCTATCCAAGCTACATGCAGGTAACACCCGGTAGGTTTTTTATTGCGGCAATAGGTTTGTTTGTTTCTGTTACCAACGGCAACTGCTGTGCTATATGTAACGTTAAGTTCTGAGCATGCGCATAGTAGCCCCGGTGGTTCCCTGTCATCTGGTAAGCACGCCGACGTGATGCTTCTGACGTTGCCATGGCCACGCCGTGCTATGCGTCATCACGCTAGGCACGACTAGCATGTCAGCGTGATGTCAGTATTGTGTGTTTGGAACGGCGTGCACATGTGGATGGAGGCAAAAGGAAAGGGGTATCTACACTATTTAAGGGGTATGTTTTTAATTGTATATATATTGATTTTGGGTGCTTAGATGCACTCTGGTTCTCGTTTTTGTGACATTGACAAAGGCACAATGCAGTGCCGAAACGTTTGTCTTTTAATCTAAGGAAATAAATTTACATGTTTTAAGAAAAGTCCAGTGAGTGCCTGCTTTTTGGAAGCATATATATTATCAGATATACAATTAAACCCATGTCTAACATTAGATATATATGTCTATACTCAGTAAAATTAGATAGTCCATATAATATTGACCCAATATTTTATTAAACTAGGAGATCATAAGCGTATTTATATAAACACATTATAAATACATACAAAGAAAATATATATTTCTGTAGTCAAGAAGCAGTTAAAGGGACATAATACTCATATGCTAAATCACTTGAAACTGATGCAGTATAACTGTAAAAAGCTGACAGGAAAATATCACCTGAGCGTCTCTATGTAAAAAAAGGAAGATATTTTACCACATAATTTCCTCAGCTCACCAGAGTAAGTTCTGTGTAAAAAGTTATACTCAGCTGTTGCCCAGCTGCAGGTAAAAAAAATAATGAAGAAATGAACAGCAGCCAATCAGCATCAGCAGTGCTGAGGTCATGAACTCTTTTACTGTGATCTCATGAGATTTCACTTAACTCTCATGAGATTTCATAGTACACTTCCTTAAACTGAATAGGTAAATAATATGAGTGTGCACGAAGCTCACTCTCTTGCCTGTCCCGGGACAGACAAACTGATTTGCTGCTTAAAGTCCTTTGCAATGGGGTTTGAATACTTAGGACATTTTGAGGTAAAATATCTTTCTATTTTACATAGAGATGTTCAGGTGATATTTTCTAGTCAGCTTTTTACAGCTATGCTGCATCACTTTCAAATGTTTCAACATTTGGGTATCATGTCTTTTAATCTAAGGAAATAAATTTACATGTTTTAAGAAAAGTCCAGTGAGTGCCCAGGGCCGGATTTGCATCTCAGGTGGCTGTAGGCACAAAAACCTGAAGCGCCCCCCCACCCCCTAGAAAAAAAGTGGAAAAAATGAGGACTTTTTATTATTATTATTTAGGACAACTAAAAATAAATATTAGATGTAAAATTACATTTTCCCTTTTATGGAGATACACAAATACACACACCAATTGCAATATTTGTTGTAATGGAAGCTACACCAAAAATCAATATTTACTTGACTCAAATGGCCATACAATTTCTATTATGTATAACAAAAACAAATCATGTTAAACATTTAATGCAAAATATTCTAAAGAAAACCCTATTTAAAGGGACATAAAATGTGACAATTTGCTGGGCATTTTATTATTGCACTAGTGCATGCACAGAAGTGTGTTAGCCTCTTGCAAAAGAGTTAAACACATAGTCAATGTCAGTTCTGAGACAGCAATACACATCTGTGCAGACCCAGATAGGCTCATAGGATATGTTTATTGACAAGCTATTAGTGTATTGATTTTCTGGAGATGACTTTGACTATGTGCTTAACATTTTGTTAAAGTTAAACACAGTTTTGTGTAAACAATAGCAATATTAAAACTAGCAGCATGCAAGCTCATCAACAACCTGTGCAGCCAGTGGAAGAAAACATAAAATGTAGGTATTTTTTTCCACTACATGAAAAAATCTTGTAAATTCTGATATTTTTGGTACAAATACACACAGATGTTACATTTATTTTGTTCTGAAATATAAATATAATATGATGTTGCTCTCAAAGGAAAACATGGAATGTTGTAGATTATATGTAATCCAGGGGTCAACAAATGTGTTTAAAATTAGAACTAGAAATTCAATTTACCACAAAACAAAAATACCACACTTACTTGATAAAAGAACAGATTAACAATTTTTAATGTGATGTGTGTGTATGTGCATATATATATATATATATATATATATATGTGTGTGTGTGTATGTGTATATATATATATATATATATGTTTGTGTGATGTGTGTGATGTGTGTGTATGTGTATATGTATATATATATATATATATATATATATATATATATATATATATATATATATATATATATATATATATATACACATAAATATACATACATACAAACAAATATGCCATGTGAGTGGTTTCCACACATACACATTTTACAGCCTTACAGTCTACAAACTTTGGTGTCAAAGTGCCCTAAAGTCTGTAAATCACAATTGGCAACAGAGCAGAGCAGCACATAACCTCCTCATCTCCAATGCCTTTATAGAACAAAAACATTCATCCTGAAGCAGAATTTAAACTCCTGGATATAAAAAAGGAATTCAGCACATAACAACAAGTGAATACACTGCAACCCTCTCTGGTAGCCAAGGGGTTAAAGTGCTCTGCTTGTTATGTTTTCATTCTAGGCAGCATTAGAAGCCTTGTACAGTCATAACCTGTTCTGAAGCTTTCATTCCTCAACAAAAAGTTTCTGCACCACATCAGCATGGAGCTTGGCTGTGTGAGGCAACAGAAGTACATAAAATAAAAGTGAAACTAAACATGCCTGGCAAAAATGGGAGGGGTTTAGTTTTAATCTTTGCCCCTCTCTCCTTCATGGCTCCCTCAACTGCTGTAACATATTCCCAATGAAACACTCGACTTTGTAGGCACCTGGCAGCACAATTCTTACTTAAATAAATGCCCTCATAAAAATTTTTTATTTTTTATTTTATTACTGACAGGCAGGCGCCCCTCACTGCAAGGCGCCTGTAGGCACATGCCTACTGTGCCTAATGGGAAATCCGGCCCTGTGAGTGCCTGCTTTTTGGAAGCATATATATTATCAGATATACAATTAAACCCATGTCTAACATTAGATATATATGTCTATACTCAGAAAAATTAGATAGTCCATATAATATTGACTCAATATTTTATTAAACTAGGAGATCATAAGCGTATTTATATAGACACATTATAAATACATACAAAGAAAATATATATTTCTGTAGTCAAGAAGCAGTTAAAGGGACATAATACTCATATGCTAAATCACTTGAAACTGATGCAGTATAACTGTAAAAAGCTGACAGGAAAATATCACCTGAGCGTCTCTATGTAAAAAAAGGAAGATATTTTACCACATAATTTCCTCAGCTCACCAGAGTAAGTTCTGTGTAAAAAGTTATACTCAGCTGTTGCCCAGCTGCAGGTAAAAAAAATAATGAAGAAATGAACAGCAGCCAATCAGCATCAGCAGTGATGAGGTCATGAACTCTTTTACTGTGATCTCATGAGATTTCACTTAACTCTCATGAGATTTCATAGTACACTTCCTTAAACTGAATAGGTAAATAATATGAGTGTGCACGAAGCTCACTCTCTTGCCTGTCCCGGGACAGACAAACTGATTTGCTGCTTAAAGTCCTTTGCAATGGGGTTTGAATACTTAGGACATTTTGAGGTAAAATATCTTTCTATTTTACATAGAGATGTTCAGGTGATATTTTCTAGTCAGCTTTTTACAGCTATGCTGCATCGCTTTCAAATGTTTCAACATTTGGGTATCATGGCCCTTTAATATTTTACAAATAAAACTTCATTCAAGGGCCTGCCCCCCCAGGTGGCCGATCCGAATAATGCAGCCAGAGGTATTTAATTGTGGATGATTAAATTACCAAGTGAGCAAGTGGCCAATGAGGTCTAAGTTCACACCAAGAGTTCCTTTCATTGAGTGATTTAGAAATGGATGAGGGGTTATGTCTCAGACAAAAACTCTGCGCAAAGGAAAGAAAAGAAAGCGCTGCTGCTTGCGAGTGTTGCTACTATTTTTACACTGACTGATCTGCTACCTGGTATTACACAGAGCTCGATGATATAATCTTCGCCAGCTCAAATCTTCTTTTTCTCGCTGACACTCGCAGGGCTGCCCCGGTGCAATGACTGTAAAAAAAGGGGCAGTCCCTGCAAGTTGAGAGATGGCTCCTATTAAAAGTATTGGAGCTCGTTGGTTAAGGAAACTTCGCTCCTTCGAGTGAAGTTATCAGGGAGCAGGGGGAGCACTTTAAAATTAAAATCCTGCAGTCAATATAACTCGCATTACGCTGCTTTCTGCTTATAGCATCTTACATTCGCCTATATTTTAGTATGCATTTGTTTTTCTATTGGGGTTATAAGTGTTCGTATTGTTTTGAGAAAAGCTTGCCACCTTTTAGTTGGCGAGAAAAAACTGTGATATCTGCAGTGCGAAAATCTTTATAGAATTATGCTGGGATTAGTGAGATATTGTCATATACGCCCATGGAATGCCCATGTTCAGCCCATTTTACAAAAAAACAACAATTACGCTGTGCATTTTGTATTTATAAATTAAAATTTCTGTGTGATTTTTGCACACCCAGTGTACTACAATTACAATTTACGCTGTGCATATTTAATTTGATTTATTCCTGTGTAAATTAGATACTAATTTTACTTTTTTTTTAACCTACGATTTTTGATGAAGAATTTTCTTACAGTTTTTGATGCACCTAAACAATACAATTTTTCCCTGCTTATTTTTGTGTGAATGGTTCAAATATTTGTTTTGTATCATGTTTAAAATACGAATTTTGTTGTGCACATTTCATATGAAAATGCAGTATACGCCCCTTAGCGAGACACCCTGTTTTCAGGGTAAAAAATGGATTTAGATCATTCCACCAGGGAAATAGGACTGGCGAGCATTCATTAATAATCTCGCCAGCCCAGAGAGCTTTCAATCATCGAGCCCACAGTCTTTGTGAGATAACAGTGTGGGCACTCTTTTTAAAGAAAAAGAGAAAACTATTGGGCCTTTTTAAACACTATCTACAACTTAAAATATTCTTTATAGCAATAGTGTAATAGCTGAAGCTGTGATTTAAAGGTGGTACTTTATATTTATAACCTAATATTAAATAGATCAGTGTATCCTATATAATAATTGGATCAGCATTAAAGGGACACTGAACCCAATTTTTTTCTTTTGTGATTCAGATAGGGCATGCAATTTTAAGCAACTTTCTAATTTACTCCTATTATCAAATTTTCTTTATTCTCTTGGTATCTTTATTTAAAATGCAAGAATGTAAGTTTAGATGCCGGCCCATTTTTGGTGAACAACCTGGGTTGTTCTTGCTTATTGGTGGATAAATTCACCCACCAATAAACAAGTGCTGTCCATGGGTCTGAACCAAAAATAGCTTAGATGCCTTCTTTTTCAAATAAAGATAGCAAGAGAACAAAGAAAATTTGATAATAGGAGTAAATTAGAAAGTTGCTTAAAATTGCATGCTCTATCTGAATCACAAAAGAAAAAAATTGGGTTCAGTGTCCATTTAAGTAAATTTACCATTGCGGAAAAGAAAGGATTTTGTATTTAATGTTTATAAGTTATTTTTAGTTACTGTAAAATGTTTTAGAAATTGTATTATGGTGGCTAGATCAGACTTATTAATGCTGTACTGGTTGATATATTGAATTGTTAATGAGGTATAAATTGCTCTGGTTGATTATTTGAAGTCATATAAGACTATTTTGGCCTAGGTAGCTTAATTATATTTCCTGGAAATTAGTTTTTTTGAGGTTAGGTAATATTTTATTGTGATATTTGAATATATTGGCCAAAATGTTGCTCAATAAGCCATATGTTAAATTGGTTAATGTTACTGGCTAATTATAAATTGTTCTAGTAAAATTAAATTTTGATAGTTAATTCATTTTGAGCTAAGGTTAATTTCTAAATAATAGTGTGGCCATATACAGGATAACATACAATTTAATTGAATATTAATTAATTTAAATATTTCTATAGCTTGCTTTATATTTTAATATTGTAATAATCAAATAATATAATTTTGGTCATAAATGATATTCTGTCTACTGCATAAATATAATCACTGTTTTTATAAAAATTACCTGATCTGGGGTGGAGCTTGGCTGTGAAAGAAGATGGCCGCGGTGTGAGAAAGCTCCGTGCAAGTGTGGTCGGTTTTCTTCTCCCTGTCCTATTTAATCTGTGGGGAACCACACCTACCCATCTCCATCTGGTAGCAGAATATGCCCTGAGTTTGTAGAGCCCCTTCTGCTCACGTTAGGATCTTGTCGACATATCACCAACCAATATTGGGTGAGCAACACGGGATAGACCCATCCTTATTGTGGCAATCAGTTTCTAATCCGCATACTGAAATTCGGACTACGGATGGATGGACATTGTTCCTGATCTGTAATTGCCTTATAAATGGGTAAATAATCATACAGTCCACTACAGACAACAGAGAGGCCGCACAGAGCCGATATACCTGCCATTCCTGACTCCCCGTGGTAAGGCCTAGATGCTCTACAAACATTGTCACCCACATGGTCACCCACGCTCTACTTGCATTGCTATCCCTATAGAAAACTGAATGACTGACATGGACAACTAATGAGACATAATAAGTTAGCTAAATTGGATATGTGACATAAAGACAATTTGTAATCAGGAGATAACTATAAAGGGACTCTATAAGGAAATTACAGCAGCATCTTTCAGGCTCATTATGTAAGAGACTTTAAACATGGGAAAGACATAATCTTGTTTTGCATCACAGCTCATTTAAAAATGTATGGAGCCTTATAATCTGCTATTCCTCTTCCTTTAATGATTGCTGGCAGAATTTGGGACATACCCTGCATTTTTTAAGAGCTGCGTGGCAAACTCCCCGTGATCCGTTACTAGTGGGACTTCATACAATAGCCCATACAATAGCCCAACTCATCTAACAGTGCTTGGGAAAACTTTTTACAATATCCTTTTATATACTTGCAGTTTGGCTCATATTATATCAAGCATAGGGTTATGGCGGCAAAGAGATCGACCAAGACAGACAAAGGCCTAAAATCTCAATCTAACACACAGAGCCCCCATAAGGAAATATGTTGGACACGTCAGTGTTAAGAGACTGTGCTTCAAGTGCTACTATTCCCTATGTAGACTATGCTGAACAATTGAAGGCGGACATTGCAAACCTTCCTAGCAAGGCTGACTTTGACTCCCTGAAATCTCTTATAAAATCCAAGCTATCGTCCATCAGTAAAGAAATCATTGAGATCGGTCACAGAATGGAGGATATCGAAGACACACAAGATACTCTAAATGAGATGATCAGCAATATAGACACTCAGGCCAAGATACAAAACTCAAGAATAGATACCTTACAAGACAAGGTTGAAGACCTTGAAAATAGAAGCCGCATAAACAACCTACGATTCCGGGGGGTACCGGAGACTGTACAACTGTCAGATCTACACGAATATCTGCAAGGCCTATTTCAATTTATTAAGGCTGATCCCCGAGCCCCCCCTGTCGAAATAGAAAGAACCCATAGCGCCCGTAGAGCAACATCTCACAATTCCCTGCCTAGAGACGTCATAATCCGCTTCTTAAAATTCAAAGACAAAGCGGAGATATGGAACAAAGCAAGACTAATTCCTCAAATTCAGTATCCGGATCATACTATACAGCTATATACGGACCTATGTCCAATCACTATCCAAAGAAGAAGAGAGGCTAGATTCCTCACTAAAGCTTTACAAGATAAGCACATTAGGTACAGATGGGGCTTCCCCTTTAGCCTAATAGTGTCCAAAGACGGGATCAAGCATACCTACAAAGGCCAGCACTATCTAGAAGCCTTCACGAAAAGCCTGAGTCTTAAAATTGATACAGCCCAGACAGGTTCTTCAACTACGCGCCCACGATTCAACCAAGGGGAACAAGTGAAGCATAAAGATCACCCCTCCTCATGGCACAAAGTACAACACGTGAAGCGCAAGGAGAGAACGGCACTCCCCACCTTTAAGCCATGGTGAACAGACAACTTGACCTTCTACTATCAAGATGGCGGTGAGTTTTTTTTTTTTGACATGATATTCTACTCCTCTTCTAAAACTATGAACAAGTGACTGAATACAGATCTTTTAAACAGAGGAGAGAGTATACCTTGCAAGATATGCCACGCAGATAAAATGTTCTATCTCCCTTACATAATTGGTTTTTTTCCACTAGCCGTTTTATAGCCATGTTACTAATGTTACAAAAAGTTATCTCCTGATACTCTCAGTTCTCCTTAAAGCCTTGTTACAATCCTAAGTTGCGTGTTCATACAATTTTAGTACACTCCTTTGTTTAAACAAAATGTTGTTGTTATGCAGTTAGATCTCAGGCTACTAGCCCTATCTGAAACTCCCTTATATCTGCCTAAAATATCATCTCACAAATCCTCAGCCCCATAATCTTATACTGTTATTCCCAATTTACTCCAAAGCAACAGGGCAGGGGAAATCGACTACCATGAATCCCTCTCCCTCGATCAGAGATTTTTCTCTTATCAATTGTTGTAATTGTTATGTTTTTTTATGTTTTATTGTGATTTTCTTTATATTTTTATGTTCTTACTGTTATGTCACAAATGTGGTCAACACCATCTGTAATCCCGATTGCCTGCACACAAAAATGCACAATGTTCCTTTATTTGTCATAGCACACTGGGCATACACCCTACCTCATGTAGCCCTCTTAATATATTTCTCTTATTATGCTTAACTTACCCTTAATTCTTTCTGGATGCATACCACACAAACACCCAATTTAACTCTTCTTACTATTAATACGAAGGGTCTAAATAGTCTAAATAGTCTTATCAAGCGTTGTATCGCCCTGAGAGACTTCAAATACCACTCAGGGGATATAATATTTTTACAGGAAACCCATTTTATACACGACAAGGAACCTAAAACCTTTCATTTCAAGTTTGGGGATTCCTCCTTCGCATCCAATAAAGTAAAGAAAAATGGGGTGGGAATTTTAATAAGGAAAAATATTCCAGGGACAGCAGATTAGGGGTTAATGATATTTAACTAGTGTTTACGATGCGGGAGTGCAGCAGTTTAGGGGTTAATATGTTTATTATAGTTTCAGCGATGTCCTGAGCGGTATATTAGGGGTTAATAATTTTATTTTAGTGTTTGCGATGCGGGAGGGCCTCGGTTTAGGGGTTAATAGGTCATTTATGGGTGTTATTGTACTTTTTAGCACTTTAGTTATGAGTTTTATGTTACGGCTTTGTAACATAAAAGCCATAACTACTGACTTTCAGTTTACGGTATGGATCTTGTAGTTATAGGCTGTACCGCTCACTTTTTGTCCAGACAGGAAAACTCGTAATACCGGCGCTGTGGAAGTCCCATTAAAAAGCTGCGGTAGTTACGTTGCGTTACGGCCAAAAAAGTGTGCGGTACAGATATATCTGCAAAACGTTATGAAGCTTTTTCACTCATAACGCAAAACTCGTAAACTAGCCGATAGTTAACATGTAAATAGGAGTGGTACGTATAATGTGTAGAGGCGGTGCCTAATGTTAAAATCCTTAGCGTATAAGAAGGCACCTCTCACCTGCACAGTTATCTTTGACAAAGCACCAGAAGGGTGTGAAACGTGTCAGACGACGTCACCCTCCGATAGTACCTACGCTCCCTGGTCACTGCCATGTTTGCAACTGCTGTGATTGTTTTAACCGCTTTCAATAAAGGTATGCGTTTTACTTATACTCCATAGCAGTTACTTATGTGCCCTCTACACGTCTGCATCTTACCTCACCTTGGGTTTACCGTAAAGGGGAACTTTTTTCTTGTTGTCTATTTTGATTGCTAACGCTGAGCCTAGCAGTCATTCCAGCTCTGGAAGAGACACCAAAGCAACCCCTGGTACATGTAAGAAACTTTTCCTTTCTTTCCTGTGCCTATAATATATATATATTTATAGGTATATACAGATAGATATATATGTATTTAAAAATACTAAAAACATTTTCTTCTAAGTGAAGAATATTGGAATGTAAAATATGTACAGTAAATATACAGAAAAACACATTATAAAGTATTAGCACTGATTAGAAATTATTTTAAATGTTTTAGGGGCTCCAAAGATTTTATATATGTCTATATATATATATATACGTGTGTATATGTGTATATATGTATACATGTGTATATATGTTGTGTTTATATGTGTATATATGTATACATGTGTATATGTGTTTATATGTGTATACATGTGTATATATGTGTATATATGTATACATGTGTATATATGTGTTTATAAGTGTATATATGTATACATGTGTATATATGTGTTTAAATGTGTATATATGTATACATGTGTATATATGTGTTTATATGTGTATCTATGTATACATGTGTATATATGTGTTTATATATGTCTATATATGTATACATGTGTATATATGTGTTTATATGTGTATATATGTGTTTATATATGTCTATATATGTATACATGTGTATATGTGTGTTTATATTTGTTTATATGTGTATATATGTATACATGTGTATATGTGTTTATATGTGTATATATGTATACGTGTATATATGTGTTTATATGTGTATATATGTATACATGTGTATATGTGTTTATATGTGTACATATACATGTGTTTATATGTATACATGTGTATATATGTATAAATGTGTATATATGTGTTTATATGTGTATATATGTATACATGTATATATGTGTATATATGTATACGTGTATATATGTGTTTATATGTGTATATATGTATACATGTGTATATATGTGTTTATATGTGTATATATGTATACATGTGTATATATGTGTTTATATGTGTATACATGTGTATATGTGTTTATATGTGTATATATGTATACATGTGTATATCTGTGTTTATATGTGTATATATGTATACATGTGTATATATGTGTTTATATTTGTATATATGTATACATGTGTATATGTGTTTATATGTGTATATATGTATACATGTGTATATAAGTGTTTATATGTGTATATATGTATACATGTGTATATAAGTGTTTATATGTGGATATATGTATACATGTGTATATATGTGTTTATATGTGGATATATGTATGTATATACTAGGGATGTGCATTTGTTTCATCACAAATAAACATTTATGAAGAAAATGGAAATTCATTTAGTTTTGAAGAAACAACTATACGAATTAATGCACCAACGAAAAATAAAGAAAATGAATAAATACCGGAGTCTTAGCGCGGTCGGCTTCCAGTACCTGTACTAATGTTTGTGCAGGTCCTGGGAGAAGAGCGCATTAAGGCCTCTAGTTATCAAGCCGTCAACTTACCTGCATTTGATGGCCCGAATACGCTCGCCTAAGTTCGCCTAACATCGCTGCCGCGGACCTGAATATGCTCTCCAAAATTATCAAAAAAGCTGTCAAAAAGCTCCGCACCAAGTACGGAGCGATGAGCAGCAGACTGTTGTTAACTAACAGTCATCGATCTCGCTGCTCTTCGGCTTTTTACAGCTTTCTTGCTACCCTGTCACTAAGCACCCACACTATACTATACTGTTTTACCCCCTATACCGCCGCTCCCGGACCCCGCCGCAAGTAAATAAAGTTATTAACCCCTAAACCGCCGCTCCCGGAGCCCCCCGCAACTAAATAAAGTTATTAACCCCTAAACCGCCGCTCCCGGAGTCCACCGCCACCTACATTGCCCGGATTGGATGAAGACTTCTGCCCGTCTGGAGGACCTCTTCTGCCCGGTTGGATGAAGACTTTGCCCGGCTTCGTTGAGGACTTAGGCCCGGTTGGGTGAAGACGTCTTAAGGTAGGGTGATCTTCAAGGGGTTAGTGTTAGGTTTTATTAAGGGGGTATTGGGTGGATTTTAGAGTAGGGTTGGGTGTGTAGGTGGTGGGTTTTAATGTTGGGGGGGTTGTTTGTATTTTTTTTTACAGGTAAAAGAGCTGATTACTTTGGGGCAATGCCCCGCAAAAAAAACCTTTTATGGGCTATTTGTAATTTAGTTTAGGGTAGGGCTTTTTATTATTTTGGGGGGCTTTTTTATTTTATTAGGGGGATTAGATTAGGTGTAATTAGTTTAAAAAACTTTTATTTTATTTTATTTATTTTATTTTATTTAATTGTATTTAATTGTAGTTAATTTATTTAATTATAGTGTAGTGTTAGGTGTAATTGTAACTTAGGTCAGGTTTTATTTTACAGGTATATTTGTCTTTATTTTAGCTAGGAAGTTATTAAATAGTTAATAACTATTTAATAACTATTCTACCTAGTTAAAATAAATACAAAGTTGCCTGTAAAATAAAAATAAACCCTAAGCTAGCTACACTGTAATTATTAGTTATATTGTAGCTAGTTTAGGGTTTATTTTATAGGTAATTATTTAGTTTTAAATAGGAATAATTTATTTAGATTTATTTAAATTATATTTAAGTTAGGGAGTGTTAGGGTTAGACATAGGTTTAGGGGTTAATAACTTTAATATAATGGTGGCGGTGTAGGGGCGGGCAGATTAGGGGTTAATATATATAATATATATGTGAGCGGTGGCTTAGGGGTTAAACAATTTATTTAGTTGTGGCGGGGTCCGGGAGCGGCGGTTTAGGGGTTAAACAATTTATTTAGTTGCGGCGGGGTCCGTGAGCAGCGGTTTAGGGGTTAATCAGTTTATTAGAGTGGCGGTGGGCTCCGTGAGCGGCGGTTTAGGGGTTAATCCGTTTATTAGAGTGGCGGTGGACTCCGGGAGCGGCGGTTTAGGGGTTAATAAGTATAATGTAGGTGGTGGCGGTGTAGGGGGGGCAGATTAGAGGTGTTTAGACTCGGGGTACATGTTAGGGTGTTAGGTGTAGACGTTCCCATAGAAATCAATGGGATATCGGGCAGCAGCCAACATAATCTTTCGCTGTTGTCAGACTCCCATTGATTCCTATGGCATCCGCTGCCTCTAGGGCGGCGGATTGAAAACCAGGTACGCTGGGCTGGAAAAGTGGCGAGCGTATCTGGTAGTAGTTTGATAACTAGCAAAAGTTGTCAGATTGTGCCGAACTTGCGTTCGGAACATCTGGAGGAACGTAAGCATCGATCTGTGTCAGACTGAGTCCGGTGGATCGTATGTTACGTCACTAAATTCTACTTTTGCCGGTCTGTAGGGTTTGATAACTAAGGCGAATCAGGCTTTCCACAAATACGCTGCGGAATTCCAGCATATTTGCGGTTGACAGCTTGATAAATAGAGGCCTAAGCCTCCTTTTAGGGCAGCCGAGGATCTGGCAAGAAGAGTATCAGCTTAGCGTACTCTCCAGCGCACAAAAGGTAAATATAAAGCTACAGGTGAACTTTTTCACATGTAGCTTTGAACATTTTAATTCATTTTAATTAAAACAAATGTAAATGTTTAACTAAAATTCAGAATTATTTTCATTTTAAACTAATTGAATACCGAATAGTGCTGCAAACGAAAATTCAGGGAAACAAATGTCCCTGAATAGTCTTGATACAAATATATAAACATACATATACCCACATACACATATCTAGACCAGTGGCGGTTGGTGAAGTTTTAAGTTGTTGGAGCAGTATAGTCGGCCATTTTTATAACCATAAGCTGTTGTTTTTCATTGCTTAAATAGAAAAATCTGACATTTATTCATTTATTTAAGTCCATTTGTTATAGAATTTAGTAAAAACATAGTGGACATCATATTAAAGATTCCCTTCATGAAATTTAATCAGAAATAAATCACTGAAGGAAATTAAACTCTCAAGAAGTTAACTGGACACACACACTTAGGGCACTGACAATTTATTCTATTTTTACTACTATTTGGCTCCATTTTGAGCAAACTATCTGTATTAGACACTTGAATAATAATAATAATAATATTAAAAACATGAACTTACTTTTATAGAGAGCAGTTTAAAATGACTGTGTCACTCTTCCCTGCATTACAGTTTATAGAAAACAATACTCATGTAATTATTACATACATCTGGGCCGATTTATCAAAGTCTGGCAGACATGATACGCTGTAGCATATCATGTCCGCCAGACATCACTAAATGATCATGTCCGCCAGACATCGCTAAATGATCATGTCCATCAGACATCTCTAAATGATCAGGTCCATCAGACATCGCTAAATGATCATGTCCGCCAGACATCGCTAAATGATCAGGTCCGCCAGACATCGCTAAATGATCATGTCCATCAGACATCGCTAAATGATCATGTCCATCAGACATCGCTAAATGATCATGTCCATCAGACATCGCTAAATAATCATGTCCGCCAGACATCGCTAAATGATCAGGTCCATCAGACATCGCTAAATGATCATGTACATCAGACATCGCTAAATGATCATGTCCATCAGACATCGCTAAATGATCATGTCCATCAGACATCGCTAAATGATCATGTCCATCAGACATCGCTAAATGATCATGTCCATCAGACATCGCTAAATGATCATGTCCATCAGACATAGCTAAATGATCATGTCCATCAGACATCGCTAAATGATTATGTCCATCAGACATTCCTAAATGATCATGTCCGCCAGACATCGCTAAATGATCAGGTCCATCAGACATCGCTAAATGATCATGTCCATCAGACATCTGTAAATGCTGACAGCATACGGTGTGTCTGCATTTAACATTGCACAAGCAGTTCTAGTGAACTGCTTGTGCAATGCCACCCCCTGCAGATCCATGGCTGCTATCAGGGGGTGTCAATCAACCCAATTGTATAGGATCGGGCAGATTGATGTCTGCAGCCTCAGAGGCAGCGGACCAATTAAGGAGCAGAGGTCTTAAGACCGCTGCTTCATAACTGCTGTTTCCGGTGAGCTTGAAGGCTCATGCGAAAACAGGGGCATCAGGGGCCATCCAGCCCTTAATAAATCGGCCCCTATGTATACAATTGCTCCGGGGTTTAAAAGTTAATTTTCGCATTGATTAATGTACAAAAAAAATAGTAAATAGTCTGTGGCTGCAGTGTTCGATCCGCCCTCCCTGCAAGATGCAGTTTGGCACTATCGACTCTAAATCCAATCACAAACAATTTGGGCTAGATTACAAGTGGAGAGCTAAATATTACTTGTGAGCAAACAATATTAGCGCTCCACTTTGTAATACCAGCACACGATAATGTGCACTGGTATTACAAGTAAATCGAGCTTGCGTTCATATTGCTAGGAAGCGTTGTGCTCACAAGAGCGTTTCCATAGTCACCTATGGGAGTCTTGTTCTGATGCCATCAGAGACGTTTAGCAACTTACGTGTTGCTTTAATATCTTGTCTTTCATTGAATGCTGCAACATTTTGCAAAGCAATGAATCTCAGTCCTCTCTGATTTCTAAAGGGTTAAGATACTTTCAGTTAAACATAAAATATTGAAAGGAAAGTTATATTTGATTTGCTTTAATAATCTAAAAATTATACAGCAGTTTTCAGAGCACGTTTACTAGATTTAATAACATATTAGCTATTCACTTTCTAAGAAATATATTCTCTTTTTAAATATTAGCAATGACTAACTTTGGCAAACTGTTTAGTAACCTTTGAATCTTGCGTAACTTGAATAAATCATTACATGAATAGAGGGAGAATATAACACTTGACTAACTTGTGTATTTGTATCTCAAAAAGGAATCTCCATTTCACAGCACACAGGTTTAGAGACAGAGGCCTAGATTTGGAGTTTTGCGGCCAAAGGGGTGCGTTAGCTACGCGTGCTTTTTTCTGGCCGCACCTTTTAAATACCGCTGGTATTTAGAGTTCACAGAAGGGCTGCGTTAGGCTCCAAAAAGGGAGCGTATAGCATAATTTACCGCCACTGCAACTCTCAATACTAGTGGTGCTTACGGACACGGCCAGCTTCAAAAACGTGCTCGTGCACGATTCCCCCATAGAAAACAATGGGGCATTTTGAGCCGAAAAAAAACCTAACACCTGCAAAAAAGTAGCGTTCAGCTCCTAACGCAGCCCCATTGTTTCCTATGGGGAAACACTTCCTATGTCTGCACCTAACACCCTAACATGTACCCCGAGTCTAAACACCCCTTACCTTACACTTATTAACCCCTAATCTGCCGTCCCCACTATCGCTGAAACCTGCATATTTTTTTAACCCCTAATCTGCCGCTCCGTACACCGCCGCAACCTACGTTATCCCTATGAACCCCTAATCTGCTGCCCCTAACACCGCCGACCCCTATATTATATTTATTAACCCCTAATCTGCTGCCCCCAACGTCGCCTCCACCTACCTACAATTATTAACCCCTAATCTGCCGACCGGACCTCACCGCTACTATAATAAATGTATTAACCCCTAATCCGCCTCACTCCCGCCTCAATAACCCTATAATAAATATTATTAACCCCTAATCTGTCCTCCCTAACATTGCCGACACCTAACTTCAATTATTAACCCCTAATCTGCCGACCGGACCTCACCGCTACTCTAATAAATGTATTAACCCCTAAAGCTAAATACTTACCTGTAAAATAAACCCTAATATAGCTACAATATAACGAATAATTATATTGTAGCTATTTTAGGATTTATATTTATTTTACAGGCAACTTTGTAATTATTTTAACAAGGTACAATAGCTATTAAATAGTTAATAACTATTTAATAGCTACCTAGTTAAAATAATTACAAAATTGCCTGTAAAATAAATCCTAACACTACACTATCAATAAATTACTTAAATACAATACCTACAATTATCTAAAATTAAACCTAACACTACACTATCAATAAATTAATTAAATACAATACCTACAAATAAATACAATTAAATAATCTAACTAAAGTACAAAAAATAAAAAATAACTAATTTACAAAAAATAAAAAAATATTTACAAACATTAGAAAAATATTACAACAATTTTAAACTAATTACACATACTCTAAGCCCCCTAATAAAATAACAAAGCCCCCCAAAATAAAAAATGCCCTACCCTATTCTAAATTAAAAAAGTTCAAAGCTCTTTTACCTTACCAGCCCTGAAAAGGGCCATTTGCGGGGCATGCCCCAAATAATTCAGCTCTTTTGCCTGTAAAAAAAAAAAAAAAAATACCCCCCCCCAACATTAAAACCCACCACCCACATACCCCTAATCTAACCCAAACCCCCCTTAAATAAACCTAACACTAAGCCCCTGAAGATCTCCCTACCTTGTATTCACCACACCGGGTTCACCGATCGGTCCAGAAGAGCCTCCGATGTCTTCATCCAAGCCCAAGCGGGGGCTGAAGAGTGACGTCCATCCTCCGGCTGAAGTCTTGATCTAAGCGGCAAATGAAGAAGTCCATCTTCGGGAAGAAATCTTCATTTTATCCGGGCAGAAGAGGACATCCGGACCGGCAAACATCTTCATCCAAGCCGCATCTTCTATGTTCTTCCATCCGATAACGAGCAGCTGATCTTGAAGACCTCCGGCGCAGATCCATCCTCTTCGTTCAACGTCCAACTGAAGAATGAAGGTTCCTTTAAGGGACGTCATCCAAGATGGCGTCCCTCGAATTCCGATTGGCTGATAGGATTCTATCAGCCAATCGGAATTAAGGTAGGAAAATTAAGGTGGAATCAGCCAATCAGATTCAAGTTCAATCCGATTGGCTGATTGGATCAGCCAATCAGATTGAGCTTGCATTCTATCAGCCAATCGGAATTCGAGGGACGCCATCTTGGATGACGTCCCTTAAAGGAACCTTCATTCTTCAGTTGGACGTCGAACGAAGAGGATGGATCCACGCCGGAGGTCTTCAAGATCAGCCGCTCGTCATCGGATGGAAGAACATAGAAGATGCGGCTTGGATGAAGATGTTTGCCGGTCCAGATGTCCTCTTCTGCCCGGATAGGATGAAGATTTCTTCCCGAAGATGGACTTCTTCATTTGCCGATTGGATCTAGACTTCAGCCGGAGGATGGACGTCACTCTTCAGCCCCCGCTTGGGCTTGGATGAAGACATCGGAGGCTCTTCTGGACCGATCGGTGAACCCGGTGTGGTGAATACAAGGTAGGGAGATCTTCAGGGGCTTAGTGTTAGGTTTATTTAAGGGGGGTTTGGGTTAGATTAGGGGTATGTGGGTGGTGGGTTGTAATGTTGGGGGGGGTATTGTATGTGTTTTTTTTACAGGCAAAAGAGCTGAATTATTTGGGGCATGCCCCGCAAATGGCCCTTTTCAGGGCTGGTAAGGTAAAAGAGCTTTTCTATTTTAATTTTAGAATAGGGTAGGGCATTTTTTTATTTTGGGGGGCTTTGTTATTTTATTAGGGGGCTTAGAGTAGGTGTAATTAGTTTAAAATTGTTGTAATATTTTTCTAATGTTTGTAAATATTTTTTTATTTTTTGTAACTTTGTTATTTTATATTTTTTCTACTTTAGTTAGTTTATTTAATTGTAGTTATTTGTAGGTATTGTATTTAATTAATTTATTGATAGTGTAGTGTTAGGTTTAATTGTAACTTAGGTTAGATTTTATTTTACAGGTAATTTTGTAATTATTTTAACTAGGTAGCTATTAAATAGTTCTTAACTATTTAATAGCTATTGTACCTTGTTAAAATAATTACAAAGTTGCCTGTAAAATAAATATTAATCCTAAAATAGCTACAATATAATTATTCGTTATATTGTAGCTATATTAGGGTTTATTTTACAGGTAAGTATTTAGCTTTAAATAGGAATAATTTATTTAATAAGAGTTAGTTTTTTTTCTTTAGATTTAAATTATATTTAACTTAGGGGGGTGTTAGTGTTAGGGTTAGACTTAGCTTTAGGGGTTAATACATTTATTAGAGTAGCGGCAAGGTCCGGTCGGCAGATTAGGGGTTAATAATTGAAGTTAGGTGTCGGCGATGTTAGGGAGGGCAGATTAGGGGTTAATACTATTTCTTATAGGGTTATTGAGGCGGGAGTGAGGCGGATTAGGGGTTAATAACTTTATTATAGTAGCGGTGAGGTCCGGTTGGCAGATTAGGGGTTAATTATTGTAGGTAGCTAGCGGCGACGTTGTGGGGGGCAGATTAGGGGTTAATAAATATAATATAGGGGTTGGCGATGTTAGGGGCAGCAGATTAGGGGTACATAAGTATAACGTAGGTGGCGGCGGTGTGCGGTCGGCAGATTAGGGGTTAAAAAAATTTAATCGAGTGGCGGCGATGTAGGGGGGTCTCGGTTTAGGGGTACATAGGTAGTTTATGGGTGTTAGTGTACTGTAGAGCACAGTAGTTAAGAGCTTTATGAACCGGCGTTAGCCCAGAAAGCTCTTAACTCCTGTTTTTTTTCTGCAGCTGGAGTTTTGTCGTTAGATTTCTAACGCTCACTTCAGCCAAGACTCTAAATACCGGTGTTAGAAAGATCCCATTGAAAAGATAGGCTACGCAATTGGCGTAGGGGGATTTGCGGTATGGAAAAGTCGCGGCTGCAAAGTGAGCGTTAGACCCTTTAATGACTGACTCCAAATACCAGCGGGCGGTAAAAACCAGCGTTAGGAGCCTCTAACGCTGGTTTTGACGGCTAACGCAAAATTCCAAATCTAGGCGAGAGGAAATTACTGAGATGTGATTGGCCATCTTCTACTATGGCATGCTGGTAGATGTAGTATTCTCCTGATACATTATATAGAACGGTGTACTACAGCTGCCTATGTCTTAATGATAAGTTTACATTGAAGGGACAGGAATAGGAGGGTCTACAAATAACATTACTGCATGGGGCAGCTTAAGATTTGCCCATTATGGTAGTAGAGAGAAAGATGGTATTTTAAGGTTGCATGATTGCATTTAGAAAAGCACAAATATTAAAATAAAATTTTGCTGCCTAAAAAAAAATAAATAATAAGAAACACATCATCATCATAATTATATTAATAATAAAACATTTGAGGACATTTGGAGGGGCACTGCCCTAACTGCCCCAATGGGCCAGCCACCACTGGTTTAGACATAAATAAATACATTAAAGCCCTTACCATTCATACACCTTGGATTATTATTTATATGAATACATTTTATCAGCTAGTATATGTATTAGTGTAACATTTTATTTTAATGTATTTATGTTGTGCTTGGTGCACATTTGTTTTTACTCTTACACTTTGTGCTAGGTCTCCACTTGCGCTAACTCGACAAGCGCAAATTTAGCTTGCTCTTAAGGGAACAAGTTTACTTTTAACTTGTAATACTCACGGAAGTTAGTGCGGCCACTATAGTGAACTTTACCGCTCCACTAGTAATCTAGCCCACAATGCCAAATCCTGCTGTGGCACATACACATCTCCCCTTTCCTTATGCAACACACTTCCAAATTAATATTCACTCACTCATTTTGTCTTCTATTGACCACTGCAACATACTTCTAAGTGACCGTAACAACTTCTGACTCTACACCTCCAATCTATCACCAATGGTTCTGCCTTGGATATGGCCCAGCTCTTCCAGTCCTTACATTGTCTCCCCATATGAATCCAGTTTAAAATATTGATCCTAATCAACAAATTTACCAGCAACCTTAAACCTAACTATGGGCTAGATATTTTGATGCTCCCACTGGAGCGTTATTTGCACAAGAAGTAAACTTTTTGTGTGCGTCGGCTTCCGCCCGTATTATGAGTTGAAAGTAAACAGTTTTCGCAAATAAAGTGGTGGAAAAAAGTGTACCACCCTACTAGTGCGTGCATATTCTCAAGTTTGATAAACCGACATGAAAATATGAATATTTCACATTCCAATGTTCTTCACATAGAAGAATATGTTCTATTTATTCATAAATACATATTTCTCTCTATATATGATGGTATTTTGGTACAATATATATCTATACATATTTATATATATATATATATATATATATATATATATATATATATATATATATATATACAAGAGTGAAGAATCCAAACGGATGGGTTCCGTATCCAGAAAAAACTTCACAAAGCAGGCACATCAGGAATTTTGTAATCCGTTTAATGTGTAAACAACCAAATGTTTCAGCCCTCACATGGGCTTTTGTCAATGGTAATTGTAAGCCAGGATGGACATAACACACACTACTACCCTCCATGTCTAAATACCCACCTCCCTTAAGTCTTAGCCAATCAGTACGCCCAAGCGGCACACACCCACATGTAACGTGCAGCCAAAAACAGCTGCAAAGGAAGCGCCGTCAGGATGCGTCACACAGGAACGGGTCAGCCGACTCCACCCCTAGCGTGACACGCATAGACCAAATGGCCAATGATCATGGCGCATAGCTATGTATTATGAGCGGACATGAAGGATGTGGGCGGTGCCACAAATAGCGAACACTGACAGGAAAATAAAGCACCTAACGTGACAGCATATAAACACCCAACAAAACAAAAGTGTAATAAAGGGTAACAAAATTGCAAGGGCACATTAGACATAATAGAGCAAATCTAAGTCAGTGAGTAACACCATCTATACCCTAAGGCAGTGTTTTTCAACCAGTGTGCCGTGGCACACTAGTGTGCCATGAGAGATCCTCAGATGTGCCGCGGCAGACTTACAACAGTGTTTGTGAATGAATGTCAATATGTCATGTATAGTTTGTAGGAGGCATGGCATGACAGCACAGTACAGTGTGTGTGTATATATATATATATATATATATATATATATATATATATTTATATATATATACTGTATATATATATCCTGTATTAGGCTACAATGTGTGATTTTGTAAAATTTTGGGATGGTGGTGTGCCACAGGATTTTTAATGTAAAAAAGTGTGCCACGGCAAAAAAAAGGTTGCAAATCACTGCCCTAAGGTATCAAGGTGAAAACACACAGGCCTAGATTTGGAGCTCGGCGGTAGCCGTCAAAACCAGCTTTAGAGGCTCCTAACGCTGGTTTTGGCCGCCCGCTGGTATTTGGAGTCAGTGATTAAAGGGTCTAACGCTCACTTTTCAGCCGCGACTTTTCCATACCGCAGATCCCCCTACGCCATTTGCGTATCCTATCTTTTCAATGGGATCTTTCTAACGCCGGTATTTAGAGTCGTTTCTGAAGTGAGCGTTAGAGCTCTAACGACAAAATTCCAGCCGCCTGAAAATAGCAGGAGTTAAGAGCTTTCTGGCTAACGCCGGTTCATAAAGCTCTTAACTACTGTACCCTAAAGTACACTAACACCCATAAACTACCTATGTACCCCTAAACCGAGCTCCCCCCCACATCGCCGCCACTCGATTAAAATTTTTTAACCCCTAATCTGCCGACCGCCACCTACGTTATACTTATGTACCCCTAATCTGCTGCCCCTAACCCCGCCGACCCCTGTATTACATTTATTAACCCCTAACCTGCCCCCCACAACGTCGCCGCCAGCTACTTAAAATAATTAACCCCTAATCTTCCGACCGCAAAGCGCCGCCACCTACGTTATCCCTATGTACCCCTAATCTGCTACCCCTAACACCGCCGACCCCTATATTATATTTATTAACCCCTAATCTGCCCCCCTCAATGTCGCCGACACCTGCCTACACTTATTAACCCCTAATCTGCCGAGCGGACCTGAGCGCTACTATAATAAAGTTATTAACCCCTAACCCGCCTCACTAACCCTATAATAAATAGTATTAACCCCCTAATCTGCCCTCCCTAACATCGCCGACACCTAACTTCAATTATTAACCCCTAATCTGCCGACCGGAGCTCACAGCTATTCTAATAAATTGATTAACCCCTAAAGCTAAGTCTAACCCTAACACTAACACCCCCCTAACTTAAATATAATTTATATCTAACGAAATAAATTAACTCTTATTAAATAAATTATTCCTATTTAAAGATAAATACTTACCTGTAAAATAAATCCTAATATAGCTACAATATAAATTATAATTATATTATAGCTATTTTAGGATTAATATTTATTTTACAGCCAACTTGGTATTTATTTTAACTAGGTACAATAGCTATTAAATAGTTACCTAGTTAAAATAATAACAAATTTACCTGTAAAATAAATCCTAACCTAAGATATAATTAAACCTAACACTACCCTATCAATAAAATAATTAAATAAACTACCTACAATTACCTACAATTAACCTAACACTACACTATCAATAAATTAATTAAACACAATTCCTACAAATAAATACAATTACATAAACTAGCTAAAGTACAAAAAATAAAAAAGAACTAAGTTACAAAAAATAAAAAAATATTTACAAACATAAGAAAAATATTACAACAATTTTAAACTAATTACACCTACTCTAAGCCCCCTAATAAAATAACAAAGCCCCCCAAAATAAAAAATTCCCTACCCTATTCTAAATTAAAAAAGTTACAAGCTCTTTTACCTTACCAGCCCTGAACAGGGCCCTTTGCGGGGCATGCCCCAAGAATTTCAGCTCTTTTGCCTGTAAAAGAATAAATACAATACCCCCCCCCAACATTACAACCCACCACCCACATACCCCTAATCTAACCCAAACCCCCCCTTAAATAAACCAATCAGATTGAGCTCGCATTCTATTGGCTGATCGGAACAGCCAATAGAATGCGAGCTCAATCTGATTGGCTGATTGGATCAGCCAATCGGATTGAACTTGATTCTGATTGGCTGATTCCATCAGCCAATCAGAAAATTCCTACCTTAATTCCGATTGGCTGATAGAATCCTATCAGCCAATCGGAATTCGAGGGACGCCATCTTGGATGACGTCCCTTAAAGGAACCGTCATTAGTCGGGAGACAACGGAAGAAGAGGATGGATCCGCGTCGCCTGCTTCAAGATGGACCCGCTCCGCACCGGATGGAAGAAGATCGAAGATGCCGCTTGGAGAAGATGTTTGCCGGTCCGGATGTCCTCTTCTTGCCGGATAGGAGGAAGACTTTGGAGCCTCTTCTGGACCTCTTCAGCACCGGATGATGGATCGCCAACCCCCGCTTGGGTTGGATGAAGATGTTGGAGCCAGGACGGATCGGTGATACCTGTTGAGGTGAAGACAAGGTAGGAAGATCTTCAGGGGCTTAGTGTTAGGTTTATTTAAGGGGGGTTTGGGTTAGATTAGGGGTATGTGGGTGGTGGGTTGTAATGTTGGGGGGGGTATTGTATTTATTCTTTTACAGGCAAAAGAGCTGAAATTCTTGGGGCATGCCCCGCAAAGGGCCCTGTTCAGGGCTGGTAAGGTAAAAGAGCTTGTAACTTTTTTAATTTAGAATAGGGTAGGGAATTTTTTTATTTTGGGGGGCTTTGTTATTTTATTAGGGGGCTTAGAGTAGGTGTAATTAGTTTAAAATTGTTGTAATATTTTTCTTATGTTTGTAAATATTTTTTTATTTTTTGTAACTTAGTTCTTTTTTATTTTTTGTACTTTAGCTAGTTTATGTAATTGTATTTATTTGTAGGAATTGTGTTTAATTAATTGTAGGTAATTGTAGGTAGTTTATTTAATTATTTTATTGATAGGGTAGTGTTAGGTTTAATTATATCTTAGGTTAGGATTTATTTTACAGGTAAATTTGTTATTATTTTAACTAGGTAACTATTTAATAGCTATTGTACCTAGTTAAAATAAATAACAAGTTGCCTGTAAAATAAATATTAATCCTAAAATAGCTATAATATAATTATAATTTATATTGTAGCTATATTAGGATTTATTTTACAGGTAAGTATTTATCTTTAAATAGGAATAATTTATTTAATAAGAGTTAATTTATTTTGTTAGATGTAAATTATATTTAAGTTAGGGGGGTGTTAGTGTTAGGGTGAGACTTAGCTTTAGGGGTTAATCAATTTATTAGAATAGCGGTGAGCTCCGGTCGTCAGATTAGGGGTTAATAATTGAAGTTAGGTGTCGGCGATGTTAGGGAGGGCAGATTAGGGGTTAATACTATTTATGATAGGGTTAGTGAGGCGGATTAGGGGTTAATAACTTTATTATAGTAGCGCTCAGGTCCGCTCGGCAGATTAGGGGTTAATAAGTGTAGGCAGGTGTCGGCGACGTTGAGGGGGGCAGATTAGGGGTTAATAAATATAATATAGGGGTCGGCGATGTTAGGGCAGCAGATTAGGGGTACATAGGGATAACGTAGGTTGCGGCGGTTTACGGAGCGGCAGATTAGGGGTTAATAATAATATGCAGGGGTCAGCGATAGCGGGGGCGGTAGATTAGGGGTTAATAAGTGTAAGGTTAGGGGCGTTTAGACTCGGGGTACATGTTAGAGTGTTAGGTGCAGACGTAGGAAGTGTTTCCCAATAGGAAACAATGGGGCTGCGTTAGGAGCTGAACGCTGCTTTTTTGCAGGTGTTAGGTTTTTTTCAGCTCAAACAGTCCCATTGTTTCCTATGGGGGAATCGTGCACGAGCACGTTTTTGAGGCTGGCCGCGTCCGTAAGCAACTCTGGTATCGAGAGTTGCATTTGCGGTAAAAATGCTCTACGCTCCTTTTTTGGAGCCTAACGCAGCATTTGTTTGAACTCTCGATACCAGAGTTAATTTTATGGTGCGGCCAGAAAAAAGCCCGCGGAGCGTTAACAGCCCTTTTACCGCCAAACTCCAAATCTAGGCCACAGTGTCAGAATCAAACTCCCACATATCATAAGGATAAGTGCAGATACATAGCAAGTATTATAAATACATAGAATCTATGCAAAGGGACCAAAGTTGTCCACACTATTAAAGGGGGAATAAGCAACATCATCTGACAATCAGACCAGAAGGATATTTCATCTGGTCTTATAGCAGCAGCCAAAGTCAATGTTCGTGTTAAGTCCACGGGGGGTAACCGTGTCAAGGTTAAATATCCAACAATCTTCCAGTCGCAGTAGTCTCTGTCCTCTGTCACCACCTCTGTTAGAGCGGGGTACATGGTCGATCAAGATAGTACGAAGTGAAGAAATTGGGTGTCCGGCATTTAAAAAATGGCGTGCTACCGGCTGGTCTGATCGCCCTTTGTCTAGTGCCTGCCGTATAGCAGACTTATGGTTGACAAATCTTTCCCTGAAGGATGTCACTGTCTTTCCAATATAGTACATGGAGCACGGACAGATAATGGCATAAATGACAAAGTCAGACGTACATGCTAGCCTGTGGTTGATCCTAAACCGCTTATTAGTATGCGGGTGCTGGAACGAATTCCCAGTGATGAGGCTATTGCATGTCACGCAATTACCACATCTGTAACATCCCGGCTTAACTTTGGGTAGCCAACTTTGACTTGCATAACAATGTACTGGATCGTTTAATACTAGTAAATCTCGTAGATTACTAGCTCTCCTATACACCATCCGTGGT